>NC_037672.1:127245459-127349878 GCF_003255815.1 Theropithecus gelada
TAGCCAGGATGGTCTCGATCTCCTGACCTCGTGATCCGCCCGTCTCGGCCTCCCAAAGTGCTGGGATTACAGGCTTGAGCCACCGCGCCCGGCAGCTTCTAACATTTCTAACATTGTTTACTATGATGAATATTTCACTTCTGCAAATTATGTTTCTCTTGCTTCCTATTTTTAATTGCATCTTTTTCTTTTCCAGGGAATGAATCATCTACTCTTCAGTGGTAATGAACAGAGAGGCTCATTTTCAGATTGGCTTATTTTACATGGTAATATATATTTAAATTTGTTCCATATATTTTCTTGGCTTGATAGCTCATTTATGTTTAACACCAAATAATATTCAAATCTCTGGATGTTTCAAAGTTTATCCATTCACATATTGAAGGACATCTTGGTGGCTTCTAAATTTTGGCAATGATAAATAAAGCTGCTATATACATTCATGTGAGGGTTTTTATGTGGACATAAGTTTTCACTTTATTTGGGTAAATGCCAAGGAATGTGACTGCTGGATCATATGGTAAGAGTATGTTTAGTGTTGTAAGAACCTATCGAGCTGTCTGCCAAAGTCACTGTAGCATTTCGCATTCCCACCAAAACGAATGAGAGTTCCCGTTGCTCCACATTCTCCTTAGCATTTAGTGTAGTCAGTGTTTTAGATTTTATCCTTTCTAACAGGTAGATAGTGGTATCTCATTGTTGTTTTAATTTGTAACTCCCCAGTGACATCTGATATTGAGCATCTTTTCATGTGATCGGTTGCCATTTTTATGTCTTCTTTGGTAAGGTTTTTATTTAGCTCTTCTGCCCATTTTTCAAATTTAAGCTATTTGTTTCCTTATTGTTGAGGTTTGAGAGTTCTTTACATATTTTGAATAGTACTTTCTCGAATATATCTTTTATAAATGTTTTCACACAATCTGTGACCAGTCTTCTCATTCCCTTCACAATTTCTTTTTTCAGAGCAGCTCTATCCACTTTTCATCATCCAAAATTATATTGACTTTCTTCATTTTCTTTGGTGCCATGACACAGATATAGATATATAGACATATGTATATAGTTATGTGTCTGGTATATATATATTATATATAATAATATAATATATGTATAGTAACATATATAAAAATTTATTGATCTTAGTTAATTCTTAGCCATGATAACCCATTCTAAAATTCTTAAACTTCCCCTGAGCATTTATCAAAGTATCACATTCCTTGTCCTATTTTCTTTATAACATTGATCACGTCTAACTAACTTTTCCTTACTGCTTTATCCACCCCCATGAGAGCAGGGACTTTGTCTCTCTTGCATATGCAAGAGTTGTTGCCACACTTGCATACTCAATGCTTTTTGTTGGATTAGTAAATGTAGAGATAGTTTCCAAATTTACTTACTGTATATAATTTTATGAGAGTTTTTCTTTTTTTTCTTTCATAGTCATCTGAAATAGTGGTATGTCATTTAAAACCAATTTAAATATAAGACAAACATTGCTAATTATTGGGTACCAACTTTATCACTGATTATACACAAAAATTACAAATATTAAAGTTTGGTTGAACAAATTTACATTTAGTCAACAAATATATATTGTGCAAAGGAGTAGGATAATGGTATGGGAGATTCATAATATAATCAATCATATTACCTGTCATCAAGAAACTCATAAGTTTAAGAATAATAATGCATGCATATGAATACCTAGAATATAAGGCAGAAAATATCTATGATAATGGGATGATACATACACTGTAGTAGCATTTAGAAGTAAAAGTCTTTACTTACACATATAATTTATGCTTGCTAAATTCTGCCAAAAATTGTGCTTGCTAAAGAAATATATTTCACTTCAGTTCTGCCTGTTTCAGTTATAAGTTCGTATATAAATAAGAACTCTAAGTAGTTACATAGACTGTCAGAATTAAAGTGACTTCTGTTTCTTTGTATTCATAATTATAATATTATCACTTAATTTGAATCTAGTGTTTATATCCAGGAAAATTACTACCATTTTGCCCAAAGCAAGCTCTAACATACCGAATAGTTACTTACATATATGTTCTTGAAAGTGAATCAATTTCGTTTAGTCCATACCTGTTTTGGTTGATTAAATAATTGGGAGTTAAATGAATTAACTCTACATAGAAAACAATGTTCATTATACAATAATGAAACAGTGTTAATTTACAGCTTACATATACAGTATGAAAACCCAATCATAACTGCAACAGCTATTTAGAATTTAGACCAAGTAGACTTTTTTTTAATAAAGGAGTATTTTATTTCAAACATCATTTAGAATTACTTAAATAGGTGATAATAAATATCAAATGGACTTCTGTTAGATTTTATTTTTTAATAATTGCTTACAGATAATAAACTCAACACTCTTCCTCATACCTCATTGCGTACATCCAGGGCACACTGCCCACACCTGACCCTAAGTATGCCATTGAACTTCCTGTAGCTGAAGAGAAGAAAGGCCAAATCATTGAGGTATTTTGAAAACATCAAAATATGATAAATAGAATGGTAATGTTAAGGGATAAAGCATGGAAGTGTTTTCAATAGACATGGGGAGACAATGGAAGCTTTTAAACAGGGCAATACATAGAGCAGTAGCTTTAAAAGATGTATGTGATAGGAATGTGCAGGCTGTACTGGAGAAAGAGGAAAAAAGACTTTAGACATGGAGTCCATCAGAAGGAAATTAATATGAGAGACAAGTAGAAATGAAAGTAAACAAAGTTATTAAGTAATCTGCATGAACAAAAACTAAAATATTGATACTAGGAATAAATAGAAGGTCATTAATATAAGGCAGAAGAAGAGTGATATAGATTATCTGTAAAAACAGTGACATTTATATAACATTACCTTGTTAGTAAAGTTACTTGATTGATTACTGAGGCATATATGTTGAACTCTGTGCATCTGGGCTTCAACAAGCCATTTGTTATTCCTCATGGTAGTTTTCTGGATAAGATAGAAAACTGAAGCAGGGCCACTTCTTTGCATCAATTTTGAATATGAAGAGAAAGTACTTGCTAAAATAAAATGATATGTTTTCCAAAACAGTGATATCAGAAAAATATTACTATAATCAGACTTTTATCCAAGATTTTAATAATAATATAAGAAAATATAAATAGATTTCCATAATTTAAAACTTGCAATATACCCAGTGCTTTTAGTGTAAACACAGATATTATAGCTGTTACAGAAAATCTAAAAACGTCTAAATAACCTGAGGGTTTTGTCAATAAATTCTCTAATGAGTTCACATTATCAAAATACACAGTGTAACAAAAACCAAGCTTAGAAAACCTGTAAGGAGAGGAACATTAATTCTTTTTTTTTTTTTTTTTTTTTTTTTTTTTTGAGATGGAGTCTCGCTCTGTCGCCCAGGCTGGAGTGCAGTGGCCGGATCTCAGCTCACTGCAAGCTCCGCCTCCCGGGTTTACGCCATTCTCCTGCCTCAGCCTCCCGAGTAGCTGGGACTACAGGCGCCCGCCACCTCGCCCGGCTAGTTTTTTGTAATTTTTAGTAGAGACGGGGTTTCACCATGATAGCCAGGATGGTCTCGATCTCCTGACCTCGTGATCCGCCCGTCTCGGCCTCCCAAAGTGCTGGGATTACAGGCTTGAGCCACCGCGCCCGGCAAGGAACATTAATTCTAAGGCCCAAGATGAACTGAGCCTTGACAAAATGGTAAGAAGAAAAAGGTGGGTGTTTTGACTTTTTTTCCCCTAACAATACTCTGCCTAACCTATAATCTTTTGGGCTATATGTTTGGTCAATAATGACTTAATCTCTATGGCTAAAGGATATTGTTCTCTACCAATGCACAAGCACATCAATTCATGCTGATGACAGATTTCAATAACTCCAGTGAAGAGTAGAGCTGCATGTTATTGACATTGTCATTAGTCATTCAGAAATAGCTCAGGCAAAGTTGTCATTATCTAAGACTGCACAAATGAACCAACGACCTGTGGTCTTTTCCAAATCAAACTGCATATACGTCACTCTTCATACTATCATTCTCTTCTATTTCTGTTCTTAACCTGGCTATCCTAGCTGACAGATTTCAGTTATTTGACTTGTCCATGCTACTTTTTATTCAATACTCACATATATGGATTTATGATGTTTAAAAACATGTTTGTGTGTGTTATCATCAGATTTTCAGCACACATATTCTGTGCAAAACATTGGTTCAGTGCTTTGAAATACATAGATAAAACATAATATACCAATGTGGTCATGCCCACAAACAGTTAAAAATGCAGTATAGGGAGAATGTCAGCAAGATCGTGGAATAGAATATTCCCTGGCATCATTCCTCCCATAAAAATACAACTAGAAACTATTCAAAGATAAAAATAACACCCTGAGTTCACCAGAATTCAGGGAGAAGCAAAGAAACCCACTGGTCTTACGGAATCAAGAGAAGCTACAATTGGCAAAAGAAATGGTTGTTTCAGACTGTGCAGCCCTCTCCCACAAGCCACCATAATGCCATTCACAGAGAATTTCCCTAGACCACAATTGCCAAGGTGAGAGGAGCAAATTGAAAGTGGGTGTTTGATCTCCTCACCAGTCTGGGAATCTTTGCAGGAAGCTCACTCTGGTCATGTCCCACAGGAACCACTGAGAGTGTCCGGTGGGCCGATCCACCCCTGGTGAATTGGAGACAAAGAGCAGGGTACTGATCACAATGGCTGGCACTCATATTTTGGAGGCTATTCTGTGCTCCCATTAATAGCGTTTTCATAGCGAAGAGTTACAATCCACAGGAAGGCCTGAATTCTTAACCAGCTTTTTTCACAAAGTCCATGTGTTCCCATGGCACCTTCCTCTACTCTGGAAATAATTAAAAGGTTGGGATTAAGTTCAAGTCCCCACTTAAGTATTCTCTGGTCTGGAAAACAAAGGCAAAACAGTAATACAGTTCTGGGACACCATTCAGCTTTCAGTGTTCACTGTAAGTCTTCCTCACATTGAGAAACAACATCAGTACAGCAAGTTAGTTCTGCAGTGATGTTTAAGTTCGGTGTCCACTATAAGTCTCCCCCAGACCTAGAAATAATGGTAGGGAAACAAGTTAATTCCAGAGGAGTGTTTTACTTACAGTGCTTACTTACAGTCCTCTCCAGAATGGTAGAAAACAACAAGCCAGCATTTAAGTTTTGATGTTATATAGCAAAAGTCTAACACCACTAAATAACAACTGCAAAAACTGGAAGGGGTGAGTGTCTCTTCAAATGTACAGGCCCCAGTTTAAAGATACAAGATTGGTGAAAGCTTAGGGAAATATACCACCACGAAAAGAAAGCAACAAAGCACCAAGAAGAGACCCAGAAGAATTGAAAGTGTATGAAATACTGAACAGAAAATTTAGAATAATCCTCTTAAAGAAGTTCAGGAAATCACAACAATGTGGGTAGGAACCTAAATAAAATATGGAAAATAATCCAGGAAAAAAAAATGAGAAATTTTACAAACAAATGGAAACAATTTAATCCAAATAGAAAATGTAGACATATGGAATACAATAACTGAACTGAAAACTCATCAAAATGTTTCAACAGCAGACTTGATCAAACTGAAGAAAGAATTAGCAGCTTGAAGATAAAGCATATAAAGTTATTCAATCAGAGGAGCAAAAAGATAAAATAAAAAGAGTGAAGAAGGTCTACGAGAATTATGTGACACTATCAAATGAACTAACCTGTGCATAATAGGAATTTTCAAAGGTAACAAGAGAGAAAAATGTCTAAAAATCATGTATTAGAAATAATGGCTAAAAATTTTCTGAATTCGGAGAAAGACACCACCATATAAGTAAAGGAAGGTCAGAGGTCACAAATTAAATTCAACCCAAAGAGGAAATTCCTAAGGCAAATCATAAATAAATTTGCAAAAATCAAAGAAAAATAAAAAATATTCAAGGCATCAAGAGAAAAGAAACATATTACATTAAACAGAGCCCCAGTATCGTTTTGAGCAGATTTCTTAGCAGAAATCCTGCAGGCCAGGAGAAAATGGGATGCTATATTTACACTGCTGAAGGAAAAGAAAATGTCAACAAATATTGTACTCAGCATAGCTATGCTTCAAACACAAAGGAAAGATAAAGACTTTCCCAGACAAACAAAAGCTGAGGGAATTCATCAACACAAGAAATGCTAAAGAGAGTTCTTCAATGTAGGAAATGGGTGCTAACATGTAACAAGAAAATGTCTGAAGGTTAAACTCACTGGTACGAGAAAAACAAATTCAGAACACTCTAACCTATTATTCAGCAAAGTAAACCACTTATATTGAAAGTATGAAGACTGAAAGACAAACTATTAACCCATTTTTTCCTGATGGTTTAATTTTTAGAATTTTTGTAATCAGACCTTGGCAATGACCTTGAACACTAGGATATAAATAACTCCCAAATGCTTAGTGTTCCAATCATGAAACACTAGACATAAATGAATTAAAAACAATAATAACTTAATTGGCTAAGAAATAGGCAATATGAAAACATGTAATAAAGAAACTCAGCATGAACCTCAAGGGACTAGATAAGCAAGAATGAACCAAACCCAAAATTAGTAGAAAGAAGAAATAACAAAGATCATATCAGAAGTAAATGAAATTATGACAAAAATATAAAAAAGATGCAAACTAAAAAGCTAGTGCTTTAAAGATAACAAAATTGACAAATATTTAGCTAGACTAAGAGAAAAAGAGAGAAGACCCAAATAAAGAAAACCATACATTAAAAAAGAGGCATTACAACTGATATCACAAAAATATTAGAAACTGTTAGATCATTAGAAACTGTTACGGATAGCTATAAGTCAACAAATTGGAAAACTAGAGAAAATAGATAAATTCCTAGATGTATACAACCTACCCAAGTAGAACTATGAAAAAATAGAAAACATGAACAAAACAATAATGAGTGACAAGATTGAAGCAGTAATAAAAAATCTCCGATCAAAGGAAATGCCAGGACCTTATGGCTTCATTGCTGAATTCTACTAAACTCCCTCTTTTTTGCATCTTTTTTTTCCTCCTTTTTAAAATTATACTTTAAGTTCTGGGGTACATGTACAGAACGTGCAGTTTTGTTACACAGGTATACACGTGCCATGGTGATTTGCTGCACCCATCAACCTGTCACCTACATTAGGTATTTCTCCTAATGTTATCCCTCCGCTAACCCCCAACCCCCCAACATGGATGAAGCTGGAAACCATCATTCTCAGCAAACTATCACAAGAACAGAAAACCAAACACCGCATGTTCTCACTCATAAGTGGGAGTTGAACAATGAGAACACATAGACATAAGAAGGGGAATATCTACCAAACTCTTAAATAAGAACTCAGACCAATTCTACTCAAACTGTTTTTAAAAAAATAGTGAAGAGGAGAAAACACTTCCAAATTCGTTCTGTAAGGCCAACATTATTGTGATACCAAAACGAAATCAAGGGCACAACCTAAAAAGGAAATTACAGGCCAATATCTTGATGAACATAGATGTAAAAATTCTCAACAAAATACTAGCAAACCAAATTCAACAACACATTAAAAATATCATTCATCATGATCAAGTGGGATTCATCTCAGGGATGCAAGGATGCTTCAACATATGGAAATTAATAAATGTGACACATGATATTAACAGAAACAGGAACCAAAACTATATATTTATTTCAATAGATATTGAAAAAGCATTCAATCAAATTTAATACTTTTTTATGATAAAAACTCCCAAGAAACTGCATATAGAACTAGCATACCTCAACACAATCAAGCCTATATATGACAAACCCATAGCTAATATCATACCGATAAAAAACTGAAAGATTTTTCCTGTAGCATCCGGAACAAGAATGTCCACTTTACCACATTTATTCAGCATAGTACTGAAAGTACTAACCAGAGCTAATAGGAAAGGAAAGTGAAGAGAGGGTATCAACATTAGAAAAAAGGTAGTCAAATTATCATTGTTCACAGACAACATGATCCTATCTTTAGAAAAAAACTGAGGTCTCCACCAAAAAAACTGTTAGAACTGATAAAACAAGTTCAATAAAGTTGCAGAATACAAAAATAGGGTGCAAAATCAATAGCATTTCTGTACATCAACAGTGAACTCATTTTTGAGAAAGGCACCAAGAATATACTTTTTGAAGAAAGACAGTCTCTACTATAAATGGTTCCAGGAAAACTGGATATTCACATGGATAAGAATAAAACTACATCCCTCTCACTACATACCAAAATTAAATCAAAAGGCATTAAAAACTTAAATGTCAGAGCTGAAACTATGAAACTACTAGAAGAAAACATTAGAGTAATGCTTTAGGACATCAGTCTGGGCAAAGATTTTGAGGGGTAAGACTTCAAAAGCACTATCAGCCAAAGCAAAAATAGACAAACGGGATTCTATCAAGCTAACAAGCTCCCACACAACAAAGGAAATAATCAACAGGGTAGAGACAGCCTACAGAATTGGAGAAAATATTTACACACTATCCATCAGACAAAGGATTAATAACGAGAATATATAAGGAACTCAAACTCCTCAATAACAAAAAACAAATAATGCAAATAAAAATAGAAAAATGATCTGAATAGACATTTCACAAAAGACAACATATGAATGGCCAACAGGTGTATTAAAACATACTCAACATCACTAATCAAAAGAAAAATGAAAATCAAAACCACAATAAGGTATCATCTCACTCAATTAGAATGGCTATCATCAAAACCACGAAAAATAACAAATGCTTTCCAGAATGCAGAGAAAGGGAAATCTCAGTACACCATTGGTGGAAATGTAAACTAGTATAGCCACGATAGAAAACAGTAGGTGGTTTCTTAACTAGCTAAAAATACATTTACTATGTGATTCAGCAATCCTACTGCTGAGTGTTTATCGAAAGGAAAATAAGTCAGTATATGGAAGAGATATATGTAGTCCCATATATATTGCAGCACTATTTCCCACAGCCAAAATATGAAATCAACCTAATAAGTCATTAATGGATAAATGAATAAAGAAAATGTGGTACATATACAGAATGAAATATTATTCAGCTATAAAAAAGAATGGAATTTTGTCACTTGCAGCAACATGGAAAGAACTGTAGGAAACTATGTTAAGTGAAATAAGCCAGGCACAGAGAACCTAATATTGCGTTTTCTCACTCAATTGTGGAAGTTAGAGAAATGTTAATCTCTTGAAGGTAAAGAGTACAATAATGGTTACTAGAGGCTGGGAATAGTAGTGGGGAGAAAAGAAGGAAGGGAAGTTGGTTAATAGGTATAAAAACACAGACAGAAGGAATAAGTTCTAGCATTTGAGAGCACTGTAAGATGACTATAGTTAACAATTTACTGTGCATATAAAAATAACGAAAAGAGAAGTTTCAGAGTGTTCTAAAAAGTAATCAATGGATATCCTTATTAACATGACTTGGTCATTACACATTGTATGAGTGTATCACATATACTCTGTAAATATATGCAATTATTATGTATCAATAAAGTTTTTTAAAGGAAAGGAATATTCCTCACCCTTAAGAAGATTTAAGTATATTTGTTTTGGTTTTATTGTCTGTTTGTTTGTTTTTTGAGACAAGATCTTGCTCTGTCACCCAGACTGGAGGGCAGTGGTGCAGTCTTGGCTTACTGCAGCCATGACCTCCCAGGGCTCAAGCAATCCTTTCACCCCAGCCTCCATAGTAGCTGGGACTACAGCTACCCACAACCACGCACCACCATGCTGAGTTAATTTTTGTATTTTTTTTGACAGGATCTTTCCATGTTGCCCAGGCTGGTCTTGAATTCCCGAGCTCAAGTGATTTGCTCACTTATGGCTCCCAAAGTGCTGGGATTACAGGCAAAGTGCCACCATTCCTAGTTATTTAGGTATTTTTTTAACCTCTTGCTGTATTCCTCCTATCTTTTTAAGTTGAATATTTCTTTTATTTTCATTTTAATTGACCTAATTATTTTTTACTTTATTTTAAGTTCCAGGGTACATGTGCAGGACATGCAGGTTTGTTACACAGAGAAACATTTGCCACGGTGGTTTGCTGCACTAGTCAACCTATCACTTAGGTATTAAGCCTGGCATGCATTAGGTGTTTATCCCGTTGCTTCCCCTTCCCAACTTCCCTGCACAGGCCCCAGAGTATGATGTTCCCCTCCCTGCGTCCATGTGTTCTCATTGTTCAGCTCCCACTTACAAGTGAGAACATGTAGTGTTTGGTTTTCTCTTCTTGTGTTAGCTTGCTGAGGATAATGACTTCCAGATTCATCCATGCCCCTACAAAGGACATGATCTTATTCCTTTTATGGCTGCATAGTATTCCATGGTGTATATGTACCACATTGTCTTTATCTTGTCTGTCATTGATGGGCATTTGCATTGATTCCGTGTGTATTTGTAATTTTTACATGATGATTATTTATTTTTTAAAATTTTTATTTCATCACTAATTTTTATATTCTCTCCCATTTCTCTAACATTTTTCCTTGCAATGTTGTCCTGGAATTTCTGTCTGTTTATATCCTACATGTATGGATAGTCCTGAGATTCCCAGCCTCAGCACCTTCTTGCTCTCAACTTTCCCTGGATTGACTTTTATAACTATGAGTTATGGTGATGACTCCTAAATCTCATCTCCCACATGGAGCTTTTTCCTTAACTTCAAGTCTATGTACTCAATTGTCTGTTGAAATCTACCACAGGCATCTCAAACTCGGTATGCCCAAAAAGAAACATTTTTTCACACTCTACAAATCTACTCTCCTATACAATTTCACCTCCCTGTCGATGGCCACACAATATCATAAAAAGCTCAATCTAAAAAAATAAAAACAGAATTTAATCACAAATCTTCATTTTCTTAATTTCCTACATCCACTTGCTTGCCAACATTGCTGAAATTACCTCTCACACATTCTTTAAATTGGTCTTTCTTCTATCTCCAGTGAAATTACCTTTGCATTGTGATTCTTTCTCCTCCGGACAATACCAAGTTCTGTGACTCTATCATATCCTGTGACCATTCTGTCTTTCTTTCATACCCACTCTTAGCCTAAAACCTTTAGGATAAAGATTAATTTCTTTTGTTTGGCTCACAGAGTTCTCCAGGATCTAGATCCGGGCATAATTTTTGGCCCCTCTGTTTTTATACTTTTTCACACGTTTGTACAGAATTACAAGTAGTCACTTTTATGCACAATGTTATGATACACTTTGTGATAGTGGAGAATATTTCCTTTTGCCAGCCACAGGGAATTTTCTCCTTTGGCTATCCAGAAAATCCCTACTTATCATAGGAGAGCTTGTTCCCTGAAGATGTCCGCCTTACCTTTCCAGTCAGATTTCACTTTGTTTATTGCTTCCGTTACGTACTACATGCTATTATACAGAATATTTAGTGTGGTGTTGTGAAGAGAGGTTTTCCCAGCATTTGCTTCCCAGAGCTTAGAGAGTTCAGCAGCACTGTATCTGGAGTACAATAGTATCTCATTTATGATTTTTTTGAATGTACAAATGATAAATTCTACTGGATTATTTTTTTTCTTAGTGAAATAAGCTAGTAAAACAGCTAGTCTTTCAGATCTAATCAGAACCACCTTCTCTGGAGAGATAGCAGAGGCAAATAGCTAAGTTAATGGAAGTGGTTAACTAAATAAAATTAAGATAGAATCGTGAAAAGACAATCAACAGTATCTCATACAATGGCATTATTATGGTGACAATTTCTAAGTGGTAACAAGCATGGAATGTTTATGACATTGAAATTATAAGAAAAGTGAGATATCACTTTATACACACACATATACAAGTGCATATATAATATGTATCTATTGAGTAGTTCAGTCTTTTATAATGCATTGTATTATATAAAACTTTTTTGTCCAAATTTATGTATGTCAGCTGCTTCCAGCTACTAGAGAAAATAGACTTATAAGAAGAATGTGGAAAGGAGGGAGGCAATAATATTCTGGTAGCGATTCAGTGGCTGAGCCAGCTGATGCTCAGCTATTTAGCAAGAGAACAACTCTTGAAGAGGGTTGTGAATTAGGCTGGCTGAAACTCAACAACTCTGGGGGGAAAAAAACAGATTTAGCCAAGAGGAAGTAAAGGACTGAGTACTGTTAAAGACTTAATGAAACAGATGGCCCATTGTTTTGCAATGGAGCCACTACAATCAAGTCTGTTTTTAACCCATTTTAAAGACTCCTGTATATTGATGTTTCAAAAGTATACTCTAATCCCAGAGAATCTATCGAGCAATAGTATTTTTGTCCTGAACAGCTGAGTGATAGTCATGAACTAAACACTGCTTAGAAGAATAAAATTGCAAGAGTTTCTGCATTTTTTAAAAAAATCTGAGATACTTTAATTTCTATCTTGGATAATTTCCTGATAAAAGAATGTGGAATGACAGAGTGAGAAAATATAATGTCAATTAGTGGTCACCAATTTCCATATAGATAAAACTGAAATAAACACAAATTATGATGTCCGTAATCTCTGAGAATAAACAAGGATATTAATGATGCATAATTTTATAACTCATTTATTATAAAAAAAACTACAAGAGTAGTTTGGAGAGATCAAATTCTGACTAATATTCCCTTCACAAGGAGGGCATATATTTCTTAGTTTGGATAAGAAAATCAAGCTGACATTTGCCTGCTACAGTTAGGAAATAAATTAACAGCTCATTTTTGGTTCAGAATATTTTTGCTATGTTTCTAAATTTTCTTTTCACCTGCCTTAAAATGTTATTTTATTTTATTTTATTTTTTGGTATGGGTCGAGCCATTTTATTGAGGGACATCTGGAGGAGTAGTTTGAAGAATGGCAGAGGAGAAAAATGAGATCAAAGGTCTTCCTTGGATCAGGATTTCCCTAGGCTCTAAGTCACTGAAACCAAAATTTTAATTATCTTTAAAACAAGTTTTGGGCCAGGTGTGGTGGCTCATGCCTGTAATCCCAGCACTTTGGGAGGCCGAAGTGGGTGGATCACAAGGTCAGGAGTTCAAGACCAACCAGGCCAAAATGGTGAAACCCCGTCTCTACTAAAAATACAAAAATTAGTCGGGCATGGTAGTGGGTGCCTGTAATCCCAGCTACTCAGGAGACTGAGGCAGGAGAATTGCTTGAACCCAGTAGGCAGAGGTTGCAGTGAACCAAGATCATGCCACTGTACTCCAGCCCAACACAGCAAGACTCCATCTTGAAACGACAAACAGACAAACAAAAGCAAGTTTTCTATTATCATATTTAAATATCTATTGTTGAGTTACTAATCTTAAGCATGCTATTTATGAACTCATTTGTTTATTCACTCAAGCATTTTTCTTCCTGAAACGAGTTGTAGAATCAAGGACTAGTTCTTTCCTTTGCCTTGACTATCCACCACACATTTTTCTCTATTAATACACTAACACAAAATACAGTAGTGAATTATTTGTCACCTTTAGATACAAGGAAAAGTCTTTTCAGGAAGTAGGGTATTGGCATTGTTTCAATAATGGAATTGTCTCCCTAGTCACTGTTCTGTATCTCTCTTCTTTTTTAGTACTTTTTAAATGGGGTCACCTATGCTGATTATCCATACTTTTTCACATATCTTTCTGTTTATTTTGAACTGTCTTGATTTTGCCCTAGTTACTATTTTAAATTTGTTTTACTTGGCTCCTTAATTTATTTAATTATGAAAAGCACATGTTTCTTTTCAAATATCATCTTGCTTGAAATCTCTGCTGAATTTCTATTTGGTCCTTGTTCTCATGCCTTTTCAAGTGGGAAGAAGTGTAGCCCCATTGGAAGGTTTAGCCCCTCACCTTTCCTGAGCCAGTGAAGTACCTCTAGTGCTGGGTAATTATTATCATCAGCTGCCAGTGATGATAACTCCCTATCCTCTAAGTCACTGAAACCAAAATCTTAATTTTACCCAGCACTGGAGGTACTCTGCTGGCTCAGGAAAGGTGAAGGTCTAAACAGAGCTCAGATTTCTGTGATTAGTTCCCCCTATTTGGAGCTGTTGGGATTAACACCCTAACTTTACCTCTTAGCAGCCCTAACTTTAACAAGAATCCCTTTGGGATTGTTTAAAATGTAGATTCATAAACCCTTGTGGATTCAAAGTCTGAAAGTGATGATGCCAATAAATCTACATTTTTCTTTTATTATACTTTACGTTCTAGGGTACATGTGCACAGCGTGCAGGTTTGTTACATATGTATACATGTGCCATGTTGGTGTGCTGCACCTATTAACTCGTCATTTACATTAGGTATTTCTCCTAATGTTATCCCTTCCCCCCTACCCCTACCCCATGACAAGCCCCAGTGCGTGATGTTCACCTTCCTGTGTCCTGGTGTTCTCATTGTTTAATTCCCACCTATGAGTGAGAACATGCAGTGTTTGTTTTTTTGTCCTTGCAAGTTTGCTGAGAATGATGGTTTCCAGCTTCATCCATGTCCCTACAAAGGACATGAACTCATTCTTTTTGATGGCTGCATAGTATTCCATGGTGTATATGTGCCACATTTTCTTAATCCAGTCTGTCATTGACGGACATTTGGGTTGGTTCCAAGTCTTTGCTATTGTGAATAGTGCCACAATATAAATCTACATTTTAATAAGCATCTTCAAGTGATTATGATTTGCCTACTTGGAAGCTACTCAGGAAACTAACAAATTAGTGATAAGATAGTATTAGTGATAAGATAGTAACCAAGAAGCTTCACAAAACTATGACATTTGCAGTTGCTTGTTGTCAAATATCACTTGTCTTTTTTATTTCTTACTGCTAACTCCCATTTGAAAACATGTGCATCTAGGATTGAACCATGCCTAAGTCAAGTCTGCTCCCATTTTACTAACTTCTTATCTTGTTTATTGCATCATTTAAAATACTTTGAGCTGGAGGTAAGAGAATGTCTGACTATAAGTGGCTTAAACAGCAAGGATATTTGTTAACCCTGATGGCAAAATGTCATAAGGTTGCAGTATCAGGGATAGTTCAGTGGCTCAATAGTGTTATGAAAAACTTAAGTTCTTAGGTCTTTTTGCTATTTCATAAATATGCTGATTTTTGGCTTCAGGTTTAAGCCCTTAAAGTTACAAGATAGGAAGTTAGGAAGTCATATACATGTAAAATGCTGACAGTGCTCAGGGCATTGTGTTCTTAAACAATTGTGTCAAAAGGCAGGAAAGGGGAGAGGAACCTTTGCATTATGTTCATTTCTCTTTTTATCAGAAGAACATTTGTTTTTTTTTTTCAAAACACCTCAATGGACTTCCTCAAATGCCTGAATTTCCAAAAGTATTCTACATGGTCACCACAACTTAATCAGTGTGGGAATATCAAGATTCTTTTTATACTAGAGTCCAGAGGAGGATCCCACATTCCCTGAGTAAAATTGTCCACAAACATAAAAAAATTAAAAGTCAATGTTCTACTCATATGATTTTATGAGACTTGATAAATAATATATAAAATTGATTTGTTATAACTAATGATAACTATGTAGATAGTTAAATTAACAAATTAATTATTTATTAATATTATCTAGGACCTTGAACTTTATACACTAAAGTTGCCAATGAAGTTTTAAATGGATCTTCTCAATGGGAAAATGGCATTTACCTTACTATATTGGACAATGACATATGGTCAATGTGATGATTAATTTTATGTATCCGTTTGAACTGGATACGGGGTGCTCACATATTTGGCTAAAAGTTATTCCTAGGTGTGTGTGCAAGGTGACGCTGGATGCGATTAGCATTTGCGTTGTAGACTGAGTAAAGCAAATGGCCCTCCTCAACAAGGATGGGTATCATGCAATTCATTGAAGTCCTGAATAAAATCTAAAGATGGAAGAAGGGAGAATTTGTTCTCTCTGACCAACTGCTGAGCTGAAATATTCTTCTCCTGTCCTAAAACTAGGAGTTACATCAGTTCTCTGAACTACACCATTGGTTTTCCTGCATCTCCAGATTATAGATGACAGATTGTGGTACTTCTCAGCCTACATAAACACATGAGCCAATAATAAATTTCAATGTATTATGGCTCTATCTATCTATCTATCTATCTATCTATCTACTATTATTAATAGTTCTATTTCTCTGAAAAACCATGACAAAAACAGTCAAAATTGTTATATGTCCCTTGTGTCATGTCACTTATATTGAAAAATATTTTTGAGTTGACATATTGGCAATACTTAGATGCTTTTTGATAAAAATTATTCATTTGTTTATGTAATCAACTTTATTCCCTAGTTATCTTTCCATTTATCTCATTAATTTAAGTCTATGAATAATCTCAAACATGTTGCAGATTTCAAAGTTTTTATTCTCAGTCTTATTTGTTTTCTAGCTATTTCAGAGGCATTTGAACCAGAGCAACTCCATCTTAAATAGGGACTGGGTAAATGAGGCTGAGAACTACCAGGCTGCATCCCTAGATGATTAAGATATTCTAAGTCACAGGATGAGATAGGAGGTTGGCACAAGACACAGGTCATAAAAACCCACCAAAACCAAGATGGCAATGAGAGTGACCTCTGGTTGTCCTCACTGCCACACTCCTACTAGCACTGTGACAGTTTACAAATGCCATGGCAACATCAGGAAGTTACCCTATATGGTCTAAAAAGGGGAGGCATGAATAATCCTCCCTTGGTTTAGCATATAATCAAGAAGCAACCATAAAAATGGGCAGGCAACCTACATAAATGTAGACAATTTTTGTAATCTATTCATCTGACAAAGGGCTAATATCCAGAATCTACAAAAAACTTCAACAAATTTACAAGAAAAAAACAAACAACCCCATCAAAAACTGGGTGAAGGATATGAAAAGACACTTCTCAAAAGAAGACATTTATGCAGCCAACTAACATATGAAAAAAATATCATCACTGGTTATTACAGAAATGTAAATAAAAACCACAATGAGATACCATCTCATGCCAGTTAGCATGGAGATCATTAAAAAGTCAGGAAACAACGGATGCTGGAGAGGATGTGGAGAAATAGGAACGCTTTTACACTGTTGGTGGGAGTGTAAATTAATTCAACTATTGTGGAAGACAGTGGTAATTCCTCAAGGATCTAGAACGAGAAATACCATTTGATCCAGCAGTCCCATTACTGGGTATATACCCAAAGGATTATAAATCATTCTACTATAAAGACACATGCACACATATGTTTATTGCAGGACTGTTCACAATAGCAAAGACTTAGAACCAATCCAAATGCCCATCAATGATAGACTGGATAAAGAAAATGTGCCACAAAAACATCATGGAATACTATGCAGACATAAAAAAGGATGAGTTCATGTCTTTTGCAGGGACATGGATGAAACTGGAAACCATCATTCTCAGCAAACTAACACAGGAACAGAAAACCAAACACCGCATATTGTCACTCATAAGTGGGAGTTAAACAATGAGAACACATGGACACAGGGTGGGGAACATCACATGCCGGAGCCTTTCAGGGGGTGCAGGGCTAGGGGAGGGATATCATTAGGAGAAATACCTAATTAGGAGATAATTCAAAATACCTAATTAGGAAATGACAGGTTGATGAATGCAGCAAACCACCATGGCACATGTATACCTATGTAACAAATGTACACATTCTGAACAAGTATCCCAGAACTTAAAATATAACTAAAAATAAAGCGGGGGACGCAACCAACAGCCCTCCAGGTTGTTCTGTCTATGAAAAAGCCTTTCTTTAATTCCTTTTCTGTCTTAATAAACTTGCTTTCCCTTTGCTCTCCAACTTGCCCTGAATTCTTTCTTGTGTGGAATCCAAGAATCCTCTCTTGGGTCTGGATCAGGACCTCTATTTGGTAACAGTTATAAATGCTCTCTAGAAATTTCATTTCATTACATTATTCAACCACTCAAGTATGAGAAGGATTTCAAAAATCTGTTACTCTAGCTTTGATATCTCTTCCATATTTTCACTTAGTGGCTATAAAAACATATTTCAGACTTAAATTTGTCCAGATCAGGGACCAGTCTTTCATCCTAATGCTGTCACCCAAATTTCCATCAGTGTCATTTAACACCATGAATATGGTTCTTCAATTACTATGGTCATTTAAACTAACATTCTTTGGAAACTCACTCTAGTGAGAATATACTACCCTTGGTAATGGGGGTAAAGAAAACCTAAAAAGATTTTATCAGTGCCATTAAGTATTTCCCCCATCTCAAAAAGGATATAATCTATACCTGTAATAATTGTAATAAGAGTTATACATTAGGCCAAGCATGATGGCTCATGCCTGTAATTCCAGCACATTGGGAGGCCAAAGAAGGCAGATTATGAGGTCAAGAGATTGAGACCATCCTGGCCAACATGGTGAAATCCCATCTCTACTAAAAATACAAAAATTAGCTGGGCATGGTGGTGCACACCTGTAGTCCCAGCTACTTGGAAGGCTGAGGCATGAGAACTGCTTGAACCCAGTAGGCGGAGGTTGCAGGGAGTTGAGATTATGCCACTACACTCCAGCCTGGAGACAGAGCAAGGTTCCATCTCAAAAACAACAATAAAAATTATACTTTCAACTATTTGGAGTTATATTCAATGCTTTTCTTTTTGTTGAATTCCACATCCACCAAATTAGCATATTCTTTTTATTAATCGGCATTCTCCTATAAAAAAATTAAATCCATGATCAAATTGTTTCTCAAGACCTTTACCACTTCCACTAGGAAAAGCCCACCATCATCTTTAACAGAGTATTGTAACAGACTTCTCACTAGTTTCGCTGTTTTCAACACATACACACACACACACACACACACACACACACAATACAGCAACTAAAGTGATCATCTGCTCAAAATTCCATGATCTCTACTGTCTCTCAAAGTAAAAATTGGAGTTATGACTCTTTATCGTGGCCCAAAGACTTTGCATGAATTGCACCTTCTCCTTCTTCTCAAACTCAACTTCTAACTCTGCCTTGATTACACTGCTCTAACCACATAAGATACCTGCCATTTGGGCTTCATACTTGCTCTTTTCTCTGTTTGGAAAGCCCTTTCCCCGGATATTCCCAAGCCTTTCTTTCTTGATTCCTTTAGGTCTATGCTTAAAAGATGCCTTAACAAAAAGCTTTCTATGACCTCCATATATAAAATAATAAAATCCTCATTTAGCACTTTCAAGGAAAAAAAACTCACATGATATTTGGACATGTATTGTAATTTATCTCATTTAGTAGCTGTAGTATCTCTGAATTGGGTATTATTATTATTTTTTTCTTTTTTTGAGACGGAGTGTTGCTCTTGTTGCCTAGGCTGGAGTGCAATGGTGTGATCTCCGCTCACCGTAACCTCTGCCTCCCGGGTTCAAGCAATTGTCCTGCCTCAGCCTCCCAAGTAGCTGGGATTACAGGCATGCACCACCACACCCAGCTAATTTTGTGTTTTTAGTAGAGATGGGGTTTCTCCATGTTGGTCAGGCTGGTCTCGAACTCCTGACCTCAGGTGATCCACCCACCTCGGCCTCCCAAAGTGCTGGGTTACAGGCATAAGCCACCATGCCTGGCCAAGAGAGGGTAGATTTCTGCTACAGCGATTCAGAAATGTCTTGAGTAAAGAGTGTGGAAACTAAATATAGATACGATGTAGATAAAGGAAATAATGGGCTGGGTCATTCCAGATGGAAGGGGCAGAGTCTATGAAAGTGTGGCTTTAGAGAAAGCAGCAGGTTAACAGTGAAAGAAATTCAAGCCTTCTTTATCACACATGGGACTTCTCATTTGGTCAGAATCCAGTGTTAAAAAGCCTAGACCGGGGGTACAATTTATGGGGAGCTGAGAATGGAGTTATCCATCACCTTAAGCATTGATAATTTCTTTGCATTACAAGCATGCTAGGTATGCTTTTTTAGTTATTTTGAAATGCACAATGAATTATTACTGATTGTAGCCACCCTGACATGCTATCAAATACAGGAATATGCTGCATTGATAAGGATATTGGTCCTAATCCACAGGAAGTGAGTAGACATTGCAAATCTCTACAAAGAATAACTCTGGTTCTATAGTATGCATGTTATTTTCTCATATAATACATAATTTAATCATTATAATAATATTGAGAGACAAGAATTATTTTTATTTTACCGATGAGAAAAGCCAATATTATAGAAATGAAATAATACTGCCAAGTTACACTGAGACAGAGCTGAGATTCCATGCATCGGGATATTTTTTATCTTGTCATGGCAAGATAACAGTGTAAAGAATGATTAGAGTGAAAAGAGACTAAAAGAAGAGTAAGGACACTTGCTGGGAAGGCATTGCAATTGCCTATGTTAGACAGGATGAAAGATTCAATGAAAATTGAGTTAGCATAATGAAATGTTGTTTCTGTTATTATTAAAAGTGAATAATTTATCTGCTATTAAGTTTGGTTTTGAAGCATATTGGAAAATATTGGTGACAATAGATATTTGATGATTTGATTTCAACCTAATGAAAATGTACAAGGTTATTATCCATAATATTAACATAATTTAAAGTTGTGAAATGGCTATAGTATTTATGTTAGTCACATAAAAGCAACTTTAGGAAGAATTTTCCATTACAGAGTAGTAAAAATTGAATATGCTAATCACACAGATCTGATCACTATACATTTTATGTATTAAAACATCACTATATACCTCATAGATATGTACATTTATTATGTTATCTCAATTTAAAAGTAAAATTCAAAGAATATAACTGTGTATATCACTGGGTTTCCTTTGGTCGTTCACACACTAAAACTATAGTACCAATTTTCATGCAAATAACATTCTAAGATGTGTTTTTTTTTCTATCATTAGCAATTTAATAACATCATAAGCAGTTTATTTCAAAAGCTTCTTTTATCCAAAGAACTCAAAGTTATCATAAGCATTAATTACTTTTAAAAGTCTCTGAGGGATAGAATCATTTATACAAGCTTCTCTCATAGGATCATTTATAGGTAATGGTGTTAAAGAACAATATAGCTGCTAATCAGACAGTTCGAAGCACAAGATTAACATAAGTCTCAATAAAATTGAATGCTAATAGAGAATTTTATTTTACAGTGTCAATTTTTCATCGTCCACAAAGTCTTCATAAATCCTTCTTTAGAATTATAAAGAACATCTCTAATAACATTTGCCAAGAATCAGAGGCAGACTTTCCTTATAGCCAATAAAGTGTAAGCTTTTGGGTTCCTCATTTGAACATCTAATTCCATGGCAATGAGAAGTGCCTATAAATGTGTTGTTCACAGGGACATAGGCAAATCATACCCAAGTCTATGATGTATGTGACTAATAAAACTTCCTTGACACTCCTTCTTGGGTAGATGAGTTGACATTTGTGGCCATAGTTTGAAAAAAAGGTTCACACTACGTCATGTGTATCATGAGCAAACATACATTTCATCCAAAAATATTAAATGAGAGTTTGCTCAGAGCAACATCAGAGAACATTATATAGGGAGATAAAACAAGGAAATAATGAATTGTTTTGGCTTTCCCAATATATTTCAAAAATGTTTTCCTGCTGGTAAAATAATTTTAAGCTCTACATGTTCTATTGTTGAACTATTTATTTAATTTTGTTGTAAAAGCAGTATCAGAGAAGATATTGCAAATCTTTTCTAATGTAACTATCTATCTACTAGTTACCAATATCTACTAGTCACCAATTTCTAACCTAATAAAAATTTTACAAGAACGGGAGGAATGGAATGAATTTAAAAATTAAGGCCAATTTTACTTTATAGGGAAAATTTAATAGGAGTGGATAATTTATAATCCTGAGCAATATGGACATTGTATATGGAAAATTAAGAAAAGATAGAGTACATGACATTGCTCCCCTGCCCACATGCCCTGCACATTTGACAGTGGATCTTTCTCTGCCTACTCCAAAATGATTGGACCAGGAAAGGACATCAAATTCTGGCAAAGGATCAGGAACTTGCATGAAATGTCTACAGTGAATTGAGAATTAGAAACAGGAGACAAATAAATTACAAAAAACACATGATGGACAAAGAAGAACTAGAATATATGGGTCGCTGTAAATGGAACTTTCTGTGATGATGGAAATGTGGCTGTTGGTAAATTAAAATGTGAGTAATGATATAGATACATTGACTATTTTATTTTCTCTTATTTAATTAGTTTAAGTCCAGATAGTTATATGTGACTAGTGGCTATCTCATTGGATAGCAAAAAATCTGGAAGTTGAGATGGGTAGCTCTGTTTAGTTATGTGTACATTGGGAAAAGGAGATCAACTGAAGGAGAATATAGCTGATATGAAGAAAAAAATTAGCGAGGAGAAAAACCACATGGTTATAGAATGACAGAAAATTTAATTTTGGGTTTTGATTTTTAGTTCCCGTTTGCATGTGACCCAGCTCTTCTTTGCCCCACTGTTGAGTTTGGTTAGAAACCTGTGCTCTATGTTCTCTCCCAGTAAACCCCTTTTATACTTTGAATTAATTGATGTGGATTACTTTCAAACAAATTTGATTTGGAGAAAGAACCATACAACAAACTGTAAAATATCACCAGAGTATCAAGAAAATCACGGAAACAAGGTCAGCCCAGCATTCCCTACACAGTTCCTGTTTTACTCCTGCAGAATGTAGTAGGCAGAACTTGAGTTCATACGTTGTACAGACCTAAGCTGATATCTTAAGCTCAGTGAGTAAGTTATACGAATTTAGGAAGATAGTTAAAAATTTGTTAGCATCACTTTGTCACCTTTAAAATGAGATGTAGAGCAATCAATAGCAATACCAACTTCACAGAGATGTCAGTGCTAGATATAATCATGCCGACATAGAATTTGTTACAGTGAACGGCACACAGTAGCTAGTTTACTTTTCCCCTGTCAACCACTGCCCTTGCCCAGAGCCTGCTATGCTAAGGTGATATCATTGGTCACAATTCTTTTCATACATAACTGTCATCTTTGTGAGAGGAAAAGGAAGGGAGATAGGATAATTTTTAATATTCACCTTATAGAGAAAATAACAAAACTTGGAACTGTGCCAAAAAACCTCCATGTAGACTGTGTATTGTTGCCTAATTAATAGTGAAAGGCATTATTACTGAAATATTGAAACAATAATTAATTTAGAATTAACTGGAAGGTTATACTGCAGCCACAAAACTATGTTGCTTCTGATGTATAGCTCTTTCCTTACCTAAACTTTGGTGAAACTAAATAAATAAATTCATGAAAGAGAAATATCCATATAAAAACATATCTTCCTTGGGCAAGATGCAATCTTTCTGAAAATGGAAAGAATCACATTAGAAATTATAATATGTTACTTTCATTTCAATCTTAAGCATTTTTGAAACAAAAAAAAATCCAATTTCTATACAAACGTTCTCTAGGCTATTATTTGCATACAATTGCAATGTATATGTGAAATGTACAGAAAATGTTTAACTCCCAAGATGGAAAATGGATATTCTAAATATATCCCTGTTTAAAATATATCCCTGTTTATACATTCAACACATTGTCAATTAGATGAATGAAATGCAGTTTACATCTTTTAAAAGTTTTAGGTAAGTAACCTACTCTATTGCAATCAAGTTATTTTAACAAATATAGTGTAGTGTGGCTGGGGCTAACTCTATTACTTTTTCACAAGGCATTGCTACCTTCTCTTGATACGAAAATTAAGTTAGGTGTTTTTATTTTCTATCAAACTTAGCTAAAATAACTTCTATATTTATTGGTTAAATACATTTTAATTTTTTCATACGTCTGGAGCCTAAACAAATCATAATTAAAAAGATGAATTGGCCACTATCATTTTTAATTGAAACAAAAACATCATAGCTTATATTGTGTGTAGGGAGTCTAAATAAAACTGTGTAGGCAGTCTAAATAAAAACACCATTTTTATTTGAAATAACATCACAGATTATATCGTGTGTAAACTGCCTACACACAATATAAGCTATGATGTTTTTATTTCAATTAAAATGATAGGTCTAAAATAACATAATTAAATAAATAGCATATATAACAGCCACCTCAACATCTTCACTTTATGTTCCCAGACACCTCAAAATTCACATAAGCAAGACGCAAATTGTCCTTATCTCTAGTATCTTTTAACTAGATAATAAGGTGCCAAAATTGTCCCCTAGGAAAGTAAGTAGAAATCACCCTCAAGTTCTTTCTTTTAGTTTTAACTTCTGTGCTCTAATCCATAATCAACACCAGTCTATTCTTTTTTAAATTTCTACAAACTTGCTTTCCCTTCCTAATCACCTCTGCTCTTCCCCTAGATCAGGCTCTCACCATATCTCATTTGGAACATCAAAATAACCACTTCAGTTATTCTTCATGCTGCATCAACAGTGATTTTTTATAAACCCGGTCTTGTAACTGTCCTGCCTGCAAACCAACCAAGTGAACAAATATTCTCTCCCATGTATGAGCTAAATCTCTCTTTCATTGAACTCTGGATACCTTGCCATCTCAGAACTTCACCCTCCTCCTTTTGTCAAGTTAAAAAATTATCTTGATTCCATATTCTCCTCTAAGTACTCCTCTGTTTTTATTGTCTTCCTTATTACAGAATATCCTTTTGAAATTTTCATCTGAACTCATTATTTCTGCATTTTATACTCATCACTCAGTTTCTACCTTTCTAACTGATTCATTGAAACTACTTTTGTCAAGATAAAAAATAACCTTTGTATTACTAAATCCAATGACACGACTTTGATTTTCTCTTGACACCTCAGGGACATTCTCCTTGCCTCATTTTCCTTTCTTAGATTTTTATGTTATCAACTAGTTCTGACTTTTTGCCTTACTGACTACTCCTCAGTCTCTTTTACAAGTTATTTCCTGTAAAACTTTAAATTTAGGCATATCCCAGCGTTGTTCCAACCCCCTCTTCTCTATATATACTTATTCCTTAGGGACTTCATCTAGTGCCATATCAAGTATCATATGGCCAAATTTAAATCTATGGTATTAATATTCTCTTGAACATGAGACATATACACAACCATGTCATCTCCAGAATAAGTAAGGGTTATTTAAAATCTAACATATTCAAAACAGAAATTTTGCTTGTGTCTCCAATTTGTCCAGTTTTCCCCATTACAGTAGATATCACTGAGCATACAATTACTCATGCCAAAAACCCTTGATTTATCTTTTCCCATCCAGTCCATAAACATATCGCCCTGAATTATTTCATTTCCTTCATTTTCACCTCATGACCTTGAAAGAGACAAGCAAAACACTGAGAAATGTGTTTTATTAAAATTTCAAATGTATACTCATTAAAACCACTAATGCAAGGGTGAAAAACACACAGTATGGGAAGTTTCAGCCACATCTATAATTGACAAAGCAGTCATCTATCAAACGTAAGAAAATTTCATCCATGCACTTTTGGGCAATGGACATATATAATTATATATGTATTGGTTTGTTGCCCAGTTACAATAGTATACTATTATGGATAAATGACTCTTGAATTACTTCTATGTCATTTAACGCTCAAAAAGTTTCAATGGAAGTAGATATCACTATTGTCTTATTTTCACAGATGGAAAAACTAAGTTTTAGCCAATGTAAGCAAACTTAAATTAAATAGGTATTAATTTTGGAGTTTTTATTCGTCTTTGATGTGGTCTAAAATTAGAATCCTTGCATCATCATGCTATTTTTGTCTGCTTTTAGCTACTCTAGATATGTGTGCATCACAGAAGCAGGTTATCAAATGTTCTTTTCTTATTATTTGGGTTGCTTTGTACTTCCATATTTTGACAGAGATATTGATCAACATTTCCACTGAAAAAATAAATAGATCAATTTAGAAATTGGTAACTTGGGTTTAATTTTTAAAATAAAGTCAGCTTTTTATTTACTTCAGGATTGAGCCTAGGGAATATGGCTTTTGTAAATCGATGGGTGAAATTTCCCATTTATGTTGGGATGGCCTCCATATTGGAATCTGGTGTACTTTTCAATTCAACTTTTCAACATATTTTAAATCTATGGACTATCTATGAGGAAAAACTTAGGAAACTATTATGTTAAACTTTTCATATGTCTTGACCAAAATTCCCTGTAATTATAATGACTAAAATTGACGTTCATGTGAGGGAAGTTACAGTAATGGAACAGACGACCCTACCATGCTGGGAAAGAATAATACTGAAAGAAAAGATGTTTTGGACAAAATATAGGTAATATACAAATATATAAATCAAATGAAATGCACACAGCAAGAGTGTCACTACTGTTACCTCCGTGACACACAGACACTCAGAGCCATATAAAACACTTTCCTCTTTTCCTAGTCCCTATCTCAATGAAAGGCACCATTCAGTTTTTCAGAGCAAAAATATGGACTTTGTTCATTCTCACTTCCATACTCAGTTGGTCACTAAGTACTGTACTATCTTCCTGCCTAGCATTTCTCGTAAATGTTTCCTTTCAGCATTCTGACTTTTTCTTGTAGTTCAGGGTTTATTTATTTATTTTTCTTTCTGAACCCTTGCAATACTCCTAATTGGTCTCACAGAAAATCATAGATTTTCTCATTTTCAAATTCACTCACCAAACTCTAGCCTCAGTGATCTGTCTAAAATGCTTGTCTAGGTCGGTAGATTCAAAGACAATGAAGATCGCTAGTGGGAAGGGGCAAGATAAAATCCACCACAGAAATGTCCCTACAATATGGGCAAGAAAGGTGTACAAATTTGAGAAATGTAAGAAATAAGTTTAATCACTGAGAATGAATAAAAAGTAATAATTTAAGGACTAATGAATGAGGAAAAGACTCAGAAAGGCTCTTGTACTGATTTTTCTTAAAGGAAAATTTTCAATCATATTACTAGATCGAAAAAGAAAAAACATATTGAAACATTT
The DNA here is from genome assembly GCF_003255815.1 of Theropithecus gelada. Lineage (NCBI taxonomy): Eukaryota > Metazoa > Chordata > Mammalia > Primates > Cercopithecidae > Theropithecus > Theropithecus gelada. Next base: position 127,272,481 of record NC_037672.1, read on the forward strand.
GTAATAAATTGTGTGATTGTTGTGTAATTCACTCAATAAATTGTGTGAATTAGATTTTAATTCACGATTCTGAAAAAATTATTTTGCTAAATTTATATCTAAATGATTAGCTATTATATATTTGTCTCCTGTACGTCTATTGCTATTAGATTTTTGGTCTTGGTGACATTGCAACATTTTGTAATAGAATCACTACTACTTTAAAACATTTTACCTTTAACTTATTCACCTCATAGATATTATAATCATAATGAAAATTTATGTTTATGCACAACATAAACTAATAAACAACTGATCTTCAAGAAAATGAGTTGGAATATGTTTCTAAGGCATTCGTAGTTTAATCCAATTATCTGGTGAATTTTTGGTAAAACCATTTAAGATTTGTTTAGATTAATACAGTGTTACAAGTGATAAAAATTTTAAAATACAGTAGTATCTCTGAAGTTTCCTAACATTTTTAACTTTGTACATTTTCACTTTCTAACATAACATCAATGCCCTAGCTACATCTTCTCATGATTTTCAGAATGCATACACATTAAACAGAATGCACAGGCCATTTAAAACATCTCTTTATATCTGAAAAGCAGTTGAAACGGTACCTGGTTTAATATTTCCAGTGGAATGATTGAGTTGCCCAGTATGCGACTACAAAATGGCTTTTGGGTTAGCTTAAATTTTATACAGACTGCCAACTTCATTCTTCCAATATGCTCCCCAGCCTTTCACCACTACAAATTTATTTTTGTGACCAAAACACTTTTTTCTTTAAGGTAGATGTGGCTTCGTATTAATGCAATAATACATTTTAAAAATACCATGATTCAGTTTGGAGTATAAACATAATTCCTTTATTATTAATAACTTGAGGGATAGGATTGTGGTTTAGGTTAGAAGTATGGTGCATATGATATCATGTACCTGTGTTTCATGTAGTCAGCATTTGGCCTTTTCATTCTATACTGTAGCCCTCAGTGCATGACAGTTTGCAGGCAGAGCTTTCCCTGGTCTCATCTCTGAACAATGTTCTTTTCTCTTATTGGCTATTTCTCCCTCAGGCCCAGTCAGTATGATTAAAAACATAGTTTAAGTTCTTTTTCAACTTTGGAGGAAAATTTAAAAATCAAATTCCATACCCATTTTCATCCTTCTTTATGGTACTTAATAGTAATGTGCATGCTGACCCAATTTTCAGTTATTATTATTATCACCTGTGACTCTGTCTCTCTGGTTTCTAGAGTCATAGTCATAGCATTGACTTCTTCCTTGATTTCACATGATCATTAGATTCAAGTGCCCTCCATATTCCAAAGGTCTTACTGTCTCAGTCAGAATGTCCTAATCACAAATTTTCAAGATAATATAATGCAGTCAACTTAACCCATAAATTAATTTATGGAAAATACAATGTCCATCCAAATTTAATCATCCAAGGCCTAAAGGTTGTGATTCAATAACATAATCATGGTGAATAGACCCTCTTTTATTCAATAATGTTGAAGAAATAATATTCTTAGACACTGGGTTAAGCACCAAGAATTAAAGTATCTTATATACCCATTCAGAAATAATCTTCCATACTGTAAGTAACTTTTTAGGGAGTATTTAGGCTTTTCCACTATGTACACCAGCATCTGGATGCTACTGAATAGGCAAGGTCATCAATCGGCGTATGTATATATACTTTGTATGAATTTTGGTTTAAGATGTATACGAAATATCACATTATTTTAGTTTTCTCTAAGTATCCTCTTTAGTAAACATACAGAGACACAAATCCTGCTGAAATTATAAAAACGTTTAACCCTGTTATTTTAAGTAGTCCCCCTAACAATCCTAGAATCATGTTAATATCTGACTAGGCCTTCATGGTCTTTCCCAAGCTCAAGGCTTTGTGCTGTTTTCATAGTATCCTTATGAAATAAGAATATTTTCCAAGCCTAATATCTCAGTGGGTAAAATCAAATCTACTTAGAAGCACAAAAGTATATTTCCCTTTAGGATATGCCTCCCATATAAAGTATTGCTGAGGCTACAATAGGTATCCAAGTTGCTCTAAAACACATAGACTTGTTTTCATCTCCTAGTTCAAGAATTTTCTTTCCACTCATGTAGAAAATTCTTCCATACCTTCTATGTATCTTCCTGCAAACTATATCTTATGCAATAGGCTTAGATTTTTGCAAAACCCAAACTAGGAAGTCTTGGAGTCCTTCTACCTAGCCAATTGTGAAAGATCAGTGAGTAATAATCTTGAGCACAAAAGTTAAAAGGGCAGCAAAAAAAATCATCTTAATATAAAGGTCAGTAAGATTGTAATACAATTTTTAAAAAATCAAAACTAATTCAGAAAATGCATGATGAACAAAGTATTTGATTCTTAAGTAAAAATAAGATCAATATTACTAATTTTTTTCTTTTGCCACAGGCTCCAATATGGCTCAGAATGGTGCTGTTAACCATATGTATTCCCTAAGTCAATTGCAAAACTACACATGCTATTTATTTACACAGAAGAGGAAGGAAAGAAGAAACTGGATACGTTAACTATCAAAATATTATCCAGCTTAATATGCTGGAGAAGCTCTTTGCAGAATGATTTGTTAGGAACAGCAGCCTAAACTCACATCTTTAGAACACAATTATCCTGAAATTCCCTGTTGGGATGAATTGCATAAATATGATACTTAAGGTTCGAACCTAGAGAGAAGCTTAATGTCTCATATCCTTTGGAAGAGACTACTGCTAGGTGTCTTTGTTTATAATGCCATAGGTGGGCCAAGAACATCGTGGCTTTGAGATAGACTTGCTCTTGCTATACCACTGAAGCCTAGAAAGAAGCCAACAGTTCCCAAGTTTCCCAACTGTTTTTGTGGTGGAAGGAAGAGTTACCAAACTGACTCATGGACATTTTGCTGAGCAGCAGAGGGAGATTCACCTCACGCATCTGCCAGATTTTCTTCTTCATCCAGGGAGGCATTGTGAAGTTAACAATACAAGCTAAGAGATTGTCTCTTTCAGAAATAGTTTCAGAGAATAGAGGAGGTTCTACCCTTCCCACACCTCAATTAAGTTGCTCCCACTTTCCAAACTATTTGACATTGCTTCCTAGATAAGTCATCAAGCAAACTAATAAATAAATAACCAAGGAACCTCTTTCCTACCTTACACCCTATGAAAATGGCTGAATTTTCACTTTCTAAAACAATTCAGTGTTGGCTACTTACTCAGAATTTATTTTTCCTAGATTTTTTTTTAAATCATTGAGAAACTGAAGGTAGCTAAAATAACATAGTACACTGGAATCCAAAATGCGATTGAGAGACCAGAGGAATCAGTATTAACTATTAGAAATGCAGAATTTCAGACCCCATCCCATTCCTAATCAATCAGCAGTTGCATTTAACAAGAGATTCCAGTGACTTGTATGCACATTAAAGTCTGAGAAATGCTGAAATAATGCAGACTGTTTTTTCTCTCCGGTTTATTTATCTTATTCTACACTCTCTAATGTGTGCTTTGATGCCCAATTTTTGCCTTTAGTTTTTTATTAAAACTAATATTTACTCCATTATTTTATTATTTACTCCATATATTTTATTGATTTTTTTCTAAGTAGAATATTTCCAAACATAGATTTTCAGCATTTAAGTCCTATAGAATACTGTCTCCCCACTCCACTATACCCTGCAAATTTCTTTTAGATAATTAGGACTAAGTCTAAGCCATTTCTTTTATTGGTCACTCTGAAATTTGCAAACTCTTCTTGGTATCATTAATTTTTCTACGGATGTTGTGATGGGGAAAAGTTTTTTTGCTACTCCTGGAGGAAGTTCCTTTGAACATGGTGCACAAACTGATAAATAATCCTCTGCTGGGTAGAAACAATAATGTGCTGGGACCAGTTATACTGACCCAAGAGAGTCAATTGTATGCATAATTTCCCAATGCCACGTTCATTGACATCATTTTGGTAGCTAAAAATTTACCTATGATAGGGGTATTTACAACCATTGAAAATACTACAAAATAGTGCACTTATAAGCCCATTTTTATTAATTTATTGTTTCCTTTGTATTATTGCCAGAAGTTAACTAAAAAGGTAGCACAGATTGTAAAATAATCATCTGAAATAGCAGTATACAGTAGCTAGTTACAAGTAAAAATAGTGTTTTAGGCATGACTAGTAGGTTTTCTAAAGTTATATGATTAATAAATACTTTAACAAGTAATGGCATATTTATCTTTAATTCTTTAAAACCTTTACTGTTTCTGACATAAGTCAAGGTATGACTTGAAAAGGCTCATGAGAACTTTGATGTTAGTGAGTATTGCTAACCTGTTTATGGCATGGAGAAATATGTGCCATAGCAGTAAAAAATAAGAGCCAATGTTTAAAGAATAATTGTTATGAGTCAGATACCACTTTTTTTTTTTTTTTGAGATGGAGTCTTGCTCTGTTGCCCAGACTGGAGAGCAATGGTGGGATCAGATACTATTTTAAACATGTCATATATATTAACTCATTAAATCCTCATGAAAACCCAAAAAGAAAAACACTTGTTTTTTACAAATGAGGTAAAGAAAATTTGATTAAGCTCTGACAGTATTCGATTTGAGATTTGAACTCAGTTCATCTAACATTACTGCCCTCAGAAATGAATCCTTGGTTAGAGAAGTCACTGGGCCAAGCTCTACAACATGATAATCATGACAACTGTGTACATTATGTGAATGAGATTTCAAGATACGGCTTATCATAATAAAGTTTTCTTAGTTTTAGCTTCTAAAATGTAAATTTTAATAGCTATTTTTAAGTCTATTAGATTTATTTGTCTTTTGTTCTGTTTCAAAAACCAATGTTCCCCCAGTCTATAGCTCAACTACTCTCTTATCCAGTTTCATGTCATATAATGTTCTCTTAATTATTGTACAACAATGTATTCTGATTTGAAATAAGAACATGACCACTATTTACATAGTTATTACTAATAATTTTAAAATTAATACTTTAGTTATGTATAGTAAATCTATCGCAATTTTCTTCAGCCAAGTCACATCCAGTAAGACATCTGTCTTGAGAAATAGAGAGATGCTTCAATATCAGGCCATATGTAGCCAGAAATATATTTTGATAAAAGAAAGGCAATATACATAAATTATCCCACAGGAAAACATTCCATTAACTATAGACAGTTGACCTTCGTTGCCTAAGAAGTGATTCATAATATAGGCTGTTTCTGCAAAATTAATTCTGGGAGAGGCAACAGTCATCTAGATCTTGGCAGTGATTTGGAGTCATTTTGTAATTGAGCATTAGATTTATGAAATCAATAACATCAACAATGTATTCTGATTTTATCTTAATTGGATGCAATTAGAGCTAGGTGTGCTTTTCATAAAATGAAAGATTTTAAGCACAGTAATATCAAAGATGCCAGCGTTCTTCGCTCAGCTAAATGAAACAAATTGAACTTTTATATACCATTGAGATTTCCACATATTTATGGAGATAAATGTTATAAAATGGTTTATGCTTTCCTTTTTCCCTTCTCCAGAATTATAAGAGAAAAGTTATATATTACCTGATAATTCAGGTTTTATTAATTCAATCATTTAACAATAAAGTTTTGAGAACCACTAAGTGTCAAACACCAGTTTAGACTCGGGAGATACCCTCGTGAACACAGCAAACAAAAGTGTATTATCACTGACATTCTAAACATTTGGAGAAGACTGAAAATAGAAATGTAAATTAATATATTAATAAAATATAATACAGAATTATACTATATATAGTTTCTTTATATATATGTCTACATACACACTGTTCCAGCTGTAGTCCCTGTTTCAGGAGTTCGTGGTGAAAGAGTATAGGAAGAAATCAGAAATCGAAATGGAGAATGCTGTAGGGGAAACACATTTCAGTTACAGTTGGGAGATAAATGTATTCCTGAAGATGAAAACAGAATTAAGATATTTGTTTATCAAGGAAGAAAGTTTCTATAAAAAAAGCAATGAACACACTCTAGAGTAGGATGAGGAAAGTATTATGGAATGAGGGACAACAAGCAAGAAAAAAAGCACTTGAGGTTAAGAATACTGTGGAAGGAAAAAAGAGAGACCAAAGAGATGGATCATATAGATGGCTTAATCTAATTTTCACAACTCTATCAGGGAGGCAACAGTATTTGCTCTCAAAAGTCACTTTTCTAGAATAGCATAGAATCCAAGATTTCAACTAAGTCTCTGTAATTATGGGACACTGTAGAGTGTAATTTTAAGTAACAAATTTAGATTCAAACTACATTCTAGCTTTACAACTTATTTGGTATAAAAACTTGATTAAGTTGTTAAATCTTTCTGTAAGTAGCATTTCATTGTTTGTAAAATATGGTAACAATGGCACTTACTACAGGAAGCTGGTAAGTGGTAAATTGGTAATCCTTTTTATTAATTGGGAACCCTTTTTATTTGCCTATAAGAATGTCTGAAATATCATAATGGCTAAATTAATTAGTTAATGATCTTTTCATTAATTATATTATTGTCCCTACTTATGTCTTTTAGTAGCATGAGGAAAGTGATGTATGCCACAGATAAAAAGCATACTCAACTACTACGGAGAGGCTACCTCAGCTAATGGTGTCCAGATTTTTTCTTGGGAATGTATTCAGGAAGAAGGATTGCTGATATATTTTGTCAGAGTCTAATTGGGTCACAGGTCTAGTAGGCACCTCCCTGGTGAGCAGGTTTACCATGGATTGAAAAGTTAACACTATCGGGCCATCCATGTTATTTCCTGCTTCTACCCTGTAGAAAGGTCTAGGTTAGGCCTGGATCCTTACTGCAGAATGTCCATCATGGCCTCCTCTCTCCATTCTGTCTTCTTTGTGCATGTAGCTTGATGTAAAGCTGGATGTAAGACTGTGTATCCCAGGTCATTTTGTCCACAACTCCTTCTCTACCTCCACATTGTTTTTTAAAGTTCTGTTACATTTATTTATTTTTTCTTATGTGCATGAAGAAAGTGTGTTGAAATCATACGATTTAGATTTGGGCTCACGAGGAGGTGGATGCTGTGTCTAGAAGCTAGCCTGGGGCCACATACTTCAGTTCGACCTAGTATTGCAGCTGGTTGTGGAAATATGACTTCCATTCTAATATCCTTCCTTGTGTGTTAAGCACACTCAGAAACTCTCTAGGCATGTAAGATGCAGGCAGGGGTCTACCTACCATCCACAGGCTCTCACTCACATCCTATAAGTGTGACATGTTTCTGGTTTTGGCTGACACTGTGTACTTTTAGTGGCCATTCCTATATTGGGTATATGAGAAGATACGTAAATGGCTACAAACATATAAAAAATGTGCAACGTCACTATCAGGGAAATGAAAAATTAAAACCACAATGAGATACTACCTTACTCCTGCAAAAACGGCCATAATTAAAAAATTAAAAAAAAATAGATATTGGTTGAAAGGGATGTGGTGAAAATGGAATACTTTTACACTGCCAGTGGGAATGTAAACTAATGCAACCACTACAAAAACAGCATAGAGATTCCTTAAAGAACTTAAAATAGATCTACCATTAAATCCAGCAATCCCATTACTGGATATCTACCCAGAGGAAAATAAGTCATCGTATGAAAAAGGCACCTACACCTACATGTTTATAGTAGTACAATTTGCAATTGCAAAAGCATGGATCTAACCTAAATGACCATCAACCAATGAGTGGATCAAGAAAATGTGGTATATTTACACCATGGAACACTATTCAGCCATAACAAGGAACAAATTAATGGCATTCACAGCAACCTGGATGGAATTGGAGACTATTATTCTAAGTGAGGTAACTCAGAAATGGAAAACCGAATATTGTATGTTCTCACTTACAAGTGGGAACTATAAGGATGCAAAGGCATAAGGATGACATAATGGACTTTGGGGACTCAGTGGGTAAGGTTGGAAGGGAGGTGAGGGATAAAAAACTACACACTGGGTACAATGTACACTGCTTGAGTGACGAGTGCACCAAAATCTCAGAAATCACCACCAAAGAACCTGTTCATGTAACCAAAAACCACCTGTTTCCCAAAAACTATTGAAATAAAGAAAAAAGGGAACCTCAATTTTGTTTTTGAGAGTGCCTCAACTAAATGAGCAGATTACTATTTAAGAATAAAAGTTTTCGAGAACATTTATATATGCAGAAATTTTAATTTATATACTCCTATTAAAATAATATAGTTTGAAATAAAGAAATCACTGCTTACCATTGTTTCAAATATATTATTATGTGTGTCATATAGTAACATTAAAGCAAATAACTTTTTTATTTCTTATTTTATTAAAAAAGTAAAATTATAAATGTTTTAATGTGAACATTTACTGAATAAAATTATGTTGACAGTTTCCCTTTGTTTTAATACAAAATTATACAGTTATAATTCATTTATTTCTCAATATTATGATTTACTTACCACCTAATGTGTGACAGTTTTTTTAAAGGAAGCTAAATGTTTCTTTAAATCTGATTAGATAAGTTAGGTTTGTCTCTATTGAAGTTTTTCTTGATTATCTATTGTCTATTCAAAGTTTTAAATACAAAAAAAAAACAAACCCTTTTTATGCATCATTTTCAGAAGGAGAACCATTATTATCATTAGCAATTATATTTAAGACAATCTTCAGATCCCACTCTTTCCCATTTGTAACACAAATCCTACACACATCTTCCAAATCCTCACCCTTGAGAGAATCTTCTGTAGCTCTGGCTGCTTCAAAGATGTGCTGTTTCTTCCTCAGAATCACTTATGCTAACCAAACTATTAGCACCTGCTGAGCCTCCTCTCCATCAGTCATCAATCATCAGCAATCAGGCAGCTACTTGATAATTAGTTGAGAGAAGGAAAAACACTTCAAAGAACTAAAAATATTTTCCACAGTGACTTTGTGCATAAAATAATTATTTTTCCTCTATTAATTCACTTACATATTTCTGTGCAATAAAGACACTTAAAAATGTCACACACATACATCAATATAATTCAATGTATGATGCTTGTTTACGCACAGTTACTAGGTAAGCAATGCATGGCAGACTCAGACCACTCTAAGGTATTATACATGTATTTTTTCATTTTGTACATATCACGTCACATTTATCATATTTCTTTATAAAATAAATTCAAGAAAAAAGGAGACACATGGAACGTAGCTAATAGTTATTTTGTGCTGTGTGCAAAGTACTGCACTAACATTGTTATGGATATTGATTCATTGAATCCTCATAAACATCTTATGAAAAAGGTACTCCTTTATCTCCACTTTACAAATGAAATCTAAGGCAGGGGGAAACAGTAAATGACTTGTCCTAGATCATACGACTGTTAAGTTGCATGGCTGAGATTTCAACTTAGACAGTCTGGTTCCAAATTTTATCATATAACCAAAGGGGATAAGCAAAATATAAAAATCCAACAAATGATAGATACACATAGACCAATCCATGGGAAGCACAGTGTGCCTGTTTTTTTTGGTGAATATCTGTGTAATTATGAATATCTGTGAAAATATGAATAGACATATTTTCCCAAAGCACCATATATGATGTCCTCTAACAATAATATGATAATAACAATAATAAAATAAATGTAGTTGTAATTAATAAGTTCTTTACATGTTTCGTCTCCTGTGACAGTTTTCAGGCCCCTAGTTCAGATTCCAGGGCTGTATTCTGAATTACAGCCCATTACTTACACAACAGACAAATGTATTGCCTTTAGGTCACCAAATTTCAGAAATTGCCCAAAACTAGGTGAAACGTTTTAGTATGACCACTTAAAACATTTGCAACCTTTTATTTTTTTGCTTAGGTCTGTTTTTATAATTTGTGAGTTTGTAGCCCCCATCCCCACATAAAGTATCTTTAGAGAATGCCAGAAATGTAGAGAGGCTTTTGGTAGAAGAATCTTTATGCTTCACTTTTGTCCACATTTCACTTGCAATATTCATTGTCACATATATTATGCACATACAGATATATCAACACTGCATTTGGCGACTGTAGAATCCTCTATTTACAGCTAGGGATGAAAATATATACATTTGTGTAAGGTGTGAATTAGAATAGATATAATGAAAATATATACTTCACTTCATTGGTTCCCATGACATGAAAAAAGTCGAGCATGTATTTTAAGTATCTACCCTAAGGTTTTAATAAACTTAACTTGCCTAGCAGCTGTGCAGGCATGTCTAATGTGACTATTTGTTTCTGCAACACAGTATCTTTCTTATAGAGATGCAAATGAAAAGAAAGCAGAAGCTTCAAAAATATATGAATGCATTTCACATGCATATTTCATGACTTTTCCTACTTTCCTGCAGTTATAACTTAATTGAGTAATTATTCTATTCTTTGCAAAATGAACAGACTTTTGTCATTTTCTTTTGTGACTAGTAATTATTCTTTTATCTATAAGTAAATACAAAAATGCCATGACAATAAAATAAAATAGTGAGGTGGGAGAAAAAATTATGAGGAATAAATGATGCCATATCATGCTGCTCCTTTTTTAATTTTTTTAATCACCATTTTTTTTTTAGAAGAAGGGATTTTAAAAACATAAGCTCTTTAAATATTTAGACTTAGAAGTCTGAGTAAAAACCAGTTGCAATAGTAGAAGTTTGAAAGTGAATGTATTGATTATGCTTATGTTGTTTCCTGTGATAAGAATTATTATACTCTATCCTTTCATTTTTGTCTATAATTATACTGATCTAGATGTGGATTCTTTCTTGTTATATATAAATGCAGAGAAGATGTAAAATCAGATCTTAATGAAAGTTTTAAGGAAAAGAGGTGAAAAGGTAGAGATAAGAAGAAAGAAAAGGTAGGAGCAAAGAATATCATGGAGTCTTGCAAGTCAAACACACCTCATTCTTTTTTTATGGTGGAAACAAAAGCAGGGGACAAAGGCTATTTACATACTTTAAAGATGATGACACTATGCATAAAACTTAGTTCAATCATTTTCAAAAACCCTACCAGATCTGTTATAGAACTAGCTCAGATAGTGATCCTACAAGAATAAGAGGTGACAGAAAAATAAATTTGAGAAAGTAAAAAGGAAAAAAGAAAGGACAACAAACACATGTGCAAAAAGTGAGTGAAAGAGGCAATTAAGATTGGGGTAGAAATAAAGACATACAGACATTCCAATAGTAGGACTAAAATGTTTGTCTTGAAAGGATATATACACTTGAGCCTGGTGGGTCTATCTCTTAATAAATGTGTGCACTGTGAAAATGGTATGTTGTAAATAAGTGAAAGTGCTTGGCACAGAGAATATGTGAAGAATAATATTATAAAATATCTGATTTAATTAACAGAAATTTATAAGCAATACCTAAACCCATATTGAGAGAAAATAATCAGAGAGAGCAAAAAATAAAAATAGTAAATAAGAACATGATAAAAAGATGATTTAGGCATATTTAAAAATGGAAAAGGAAGCACAAAATTAATTTTAACTCAAGGGATACATTTTTCAAATAGCAGAAAATAGGTATCATTTAACTTTGTGGATTTTACTTCAGAAATTGCAAATTATTCTGACTGAATTTTGGGCATACACAATTTTGATCTTTGTAAAACACTGAGAGGTGAAACTCAAAGTCATTTTTAAGTTATTAAATATTCCCTTTCATTAAAGGAAATAGAATCCCTCAGAATAAAAACAAAAGTCAAGTTTGCAGGAGTTTGTCAGTAAGAGTGTCTGTTTTTACACCTGGAATCAAGAAGAGCTGAACAGGGCTGGGCACGGTGGCTCACGCCTGTAATCCCAGCACTTTGGGAGGCTGAGACTGGTGGAACACTTGAGTCCAGGAGTTCGAGACCAGCCTGACCAACATGGTGAAACCCCATCTCCACAAAAAATACAAAACTTGGTCAGGTGTGATGGCACTGCACTTCAGTTTGGGTGACAGAGTTCATCTCAAAAAAAGAAGAAGAAAGCAAAACTTTGTCTTTCTCGTCTTGTCAATGGAAAAATACTAACATTCTTTGCTCTGAGAGTTAGAATGTGTGATTGATGTTTTCTCTAAAAATGAGAAAAGAAAATGTTTCCCAAGAGAGTCCTTCAGGCTTTTTTTACCAAACATTCTCAAAGCTGTTTGCACAAATAAAAATTGAGATCTCATATTTTAATTTTTGTCTTACAAATAGGACAGATTTAAGTGGAGAATTGAACTGACTTTAGTATATAAAATTTATTTGCCCTCCATTTTAAACATTTAAAATTTTAGTCTTTTTTGAAATGTTCGATATTTTTTGAATTGATTATTAGTTCAAACATAACTTTAGGACTTTAGGTGAGAAACCTAAATTTAAACTTTTTTAAATAAGGAAAACTCTTGAGTTGTGTCATGTACTGAATAGGTGATGAATAAACTTGCTTTAATGATATCCACTTCAATACCATACGAATGTGAAAATATAGGCATTTTGAGACACAGAACACTACATTTAAATATGAGTTAACATATAAGACCTAATTAAGAATTGATTTTATTGAAGAATGATTACTTATAGAGAGACATTTTGATTTATCTCTTTAGTTATGAGCTACAGTTATGCTTTTATCAGAATCCTTATTTCAGAAAGTATAAGAGTGCTGAAAGAAAGAGTAAATTAAGTATTTACCTGGATTATTCTTGTAAATGATGCATATATTAATTTTCCAAACTGAATTATGTGGATAATCCATGTGATTTTTCTTCTCATTGTACTTAGGTTTTTAAAAATCCCTCAGTTGTTCTGTTTTGTTTGTTTGTTTGTTTTCTTCTGGCAATTGCACCCAATCATTAATTATTTCCTAAAAGATTCATTTTATTTACATGCAAGTTGACTGCATGCAAATATTCAAAGTAGCCTCAACACTTATAAGAAATATCTGCATAGTGCTTCTCTGCTTTTAAATTAATTTTATATACATTATTTATTTGTGCATCTCAATCAACCTATGAGATAGATATTAATAATCCTTTTTGTGTCTGTTTGAAACTTTTCATCAGAGTTACTTTAAGGGACTCTCTCAGAAACTAAATGGAGAGGTAATGATGCACCCTCACATATTGTGATTTTAAATTCTGTTATTTCCTCTGTACTATGCTGTTTTTATTTAGTGATGTCTATCGTAGATTCTGATACCTTACTGCCTGCCTTCAAATTCTTCCCTCATTTATTAGCCTTTTGACATTGAGCAAGTTAATTTGTCTCTCTGGGTCTTAGTTTCCTCATCTGTAACATACAAATGATTATAATAGTATCTCCCTAAAGGACTGGCTATGTAATTTGCATGCCCCATTACAAAATGAAAATGCCAGGTCCCTTGTTCAACAAGCAGGAAAGGATTGCAGTTAAGGTACCAAAATATAAAGCCTTTTCCTTTTACAGTTTCTCTTGACTCACGATGATGCTTTTATTTCTATGTATTTTTCATTCTATGTAAAGAGAAAAATTAAAAATTAAATTATTAGCATAAATTATATCAGTTTGTATTGTATAACACTAGTTTCAAATATTAATATGAGTATTTAATTTGCATATGGAATTGCTGTTGTTACACAATTCTTATTCCATAGTTCACAGATGCCTATGTATTTTACCCTTACACAAAGTGGGGACAATGCAAAAACCTACTCAATTGTCTTTATTTTATTTCTTGATAAATATATATTCTACCAACAGTCTCCTACCAACACTCTCTACCTATGACTTACGGATGACTAAGGAAGGACTAAAAGGAAAAGGAAAAAATGGCTAGACTTATCATTCCCTTTCTTATTATGTCATCCTTTTAGCATAAATTGTTGGTTAATCCAGGGAAATAATATGAGTAAGAAAGGATATAAAAAATTTCCTTGATAGCTTATGTTTTTTGGAATGCCTTTGGCTTCCTTCTGTGTTTGAAGCAAGTTTTGGTTCCAAGAGAAGACATGGCATTTCACAGTTCTCAGTTTCTCCACTTACTCATTAGTAGATGTAACATGCTTTGTTTGTACTTGCTTTGAGTCTCACTAAACTCCTATGTCGTATTAGTCCACTGGAACTCCGTACTCTTGAGGGATTGTGAACATGTATGCAAATTAGGGGGCAAGGAAAAGGGGCATGATGCACCTTCTGTGCTCATGTGCATACTTCATTCTATTAGTCTGTTCTCAAACTGCTAATAAAGAAATACCTGAGACTGGGTAATTTATAAAGGAAAGAGGTTTAATGGACTCAGAGTTCTCCATGGCTGGAGAAGCCTCACAACAATTGTGGAAGTTGAAGGAGGAGCAAGGTCACGTCTTACATGAGAGAAGGCAAGAGAGATTGTGCAGGGGGACTCCGTTTATAAAATCATCAGATCTTGTAAGACTAATTCACTACCACAAGAACAGCATAGGGGAAACTGCCCCCATGATTCGATTATCTTCACCTGGGCCTGCCCTTGCCATGTGGGGATTATTGCAATTCAAAGTGATGTTTGAGTGGGGACTCAGCCAAACCATATCATTCATGATCCCATGAAACTTTACTTAAAAACACATGTTCAAAGATAACATTATTTAGAATGTGAAAATGGTGACAGCACATCATTAAATCAAGCACAGGCCTTTCTGAGCATGATGCTTGGGGCAACTGCACAGGTATTACACGCATAAACCTGATTTGTCTGCTTCGTAAAGTTGCTGGAAGAATTTCATGAGTTAATACATGTGAATTATCTAGAAGAGGTCCTTCTTAGTCAACACATAACAAATGCTAACCTATTATTAAGTAGGCAGAGGTAAGCTCTTATTTCATTATATCAAGGATATCTTAGTTAAGTTAATTAATTTATGGTATCTGGAGGACCTAAGATGAGGTGAGTGACCCCAGATTGCATTCACAATAAAAAATAACAAGCCTTGTGGAAAAGGTACATGAGCCACTGAATCAAGAATCCAGCCAAGGACTGGCCACACATGTTTAGCAGCACTAAAAGAAAAGCAGAACCTCTTTAAAAAAATATTTCAGATTGAAGAGTCAAGTATGGTGGTTGACAGCACATGTTTAAGAGTTAGAAAAGCCCATGTTCTTAAACCGTATAATCTTTGAGATAGCCTGTTATAATCTTGGAAATTGGTTTTATTGCCTGTAACAGCTAATAATAATCATATATACCTAACATTTGTTTTGAGAAATAATTCAGGACATTCATGTTAACCATTTATTCAGTTACTCTTAATATTGTTATGATTATCATTATTATTTAAAGCCTGATAGCAATGTAATTAGCATGTTTTAAAAAAATGTTAGGAAGGAGGAGAGCAAATAAAAGTTAATTTAAAAAAATACAAGCATACAAATGTCTAAGTTAATCTCTGGTTGTTGAAAAAATTCACTAGCTATACAGAGTTAAGCAATAAATGCAACCTATATTGTTTTCAAAATTCTAAGCCTAGTACGTTCTCTTTCTGAACAGGACTCCACGTGCCCACACTGTGGTGGTTTAATCCCTGCAGTGCAGCCAATTCAGTGCCATTGTAATGCAAAACTTTATCCTGCTTTAAATAATTCACAAATGAAGTGATAAAAGAAAAAAGGAATTCATGCATCAGAGATTATATCAAGTTCTAGGAAAAGGCATAAACAATAAAACATGAAAACTTTGATTTTCCATATCTCTTTTGGAATACATATCATCTAATCTAAAGTTATTGACAGTATTTTAACTATTCCTCCAAAAGAGAGAGAAAATAACACTAAATTATTCAAATGATTTTGTTTCTTTATTTAATCTTAAAATTCTTAGATTTTTGTGTACCACGCTGTGTTCTGATTTTCTTCTAATTCACCAGTGACATGTTTCCTTACTTCAAACCTGGATCTGCATTTTGGTATTCTATTCAGGGATCTTCCATTTGATCTAATTTCTTTCAAAACCTTTCACTCAATCAAGTAATGTTCTCAGTTTGAAATGCTAATGCACAGCTTTATCTAGCAGTTAATTGAGAACTTGTGACAATTGCACTTAGCCTATGGTAAATATTTTAATGTTTTTAAGGTCCCTTGCCTTAGCATTTAATAAACTATGTCAGCTAATACAGAATAACACAATACTTTAAAAACATTTTATTTTTTATTTTATATTGTTCATGGGTTATTTAGAACTCTTTTCTCCCTAAATATGACAGTTTTATATGATTACATTAATATCTCCAAATACATACAAATTCAATAAAGCAATTAATAAACATTTTTAGTAGTTAATAGTTTAACAAATAATTTTTAAATTTATAGACATAAGGAATGTTGTTCTCTCTCTTTTTCTTTTTTTCTTCTCAAGAAGTTAGAAAGTTTAGAGGACTTAAGTGTTTTACTAGACCATGAGAGCATTCAGAACATTTTAATAAAATTGCAGTACTGAAGTCTTTTAGAAGTTACTTCAATTACTTATTCAAGTCCGTTTATAGATAATCTATGTACAAATGATGTAGAATATAGGTATTTAGTGGTGAACAAGTCGGAAATGTTTCTTTCTTTGCAGTGCTTCTTTAGAATTGACTTATTTGCTCATCTCATAATCATCCTTAGGTTATTTGAATTACTGCATTATAAAGTATCTCATTTAACACTATCATTAACATATATGTCACCTGAACATGCATGCATAAATATTTTTTGAAAATTTATTTCAAGCATAAAATATATTAGGGTAAAATTTTTGTACCCAAGCCTGGTGTTGTAACTCTTTGTTTTACAATTTGGTACTGAAAAAGAGAGAAAAGAGGGGGGACGGGGAAAAAGGAACGCTGCAATGCTTAACTCTTTCAATTTAAAGTTTTTATTCCTAAATGCGTGACTGTGGTTATTTTACATTTTGTTATTAAAATGTATTTCCGTTCAAGAAATGACGGTGCTCTAGATAGTAGATTTGCATATATATATAAATTATACACATGACTACTCCATTTAAAAACAATTTTTCTTTCAATTCAAAGCAAATAGGCAGGAAAATAGTTACCTCATAAGAATGAAATAGTTTTGTAGGTTAAAATGAGTTTGTAAATGGAATAATTAGCCACTATTTTACAGGTAAGTTTTATGTGATCATTGCCATAGACATAAAGTTAAGGACAAGTAATTTTGGAGCACTAACTCAAATTAATGTTCAGTCTCTCATAGCTTAAGTCAGTTTTACAGATACATACACTCATGCCAACATTCTCTTAAAATAATGATAATTAGGCTACTAGAAGACCAGTCATATTTAATTAGGCATATGGCCCTGATGGCCTACTTTGGAATTTCAATACTGGCGTATTTGGTTGGCACAAAAAGATATGGGATAAAGCCAAGACCTTTTCATGCACATGAAAAGTGCCACATTCATGATCTCTACACCGTCTGTCAGATATTACTCAGATGGAAAATAGAGCAAGGTTAAATGTTTTCTCTCAAATTAAAAGAAGATTAAGCCAAACAAAAGGTCTAATTATCTCGTGAAACAACATAATTAGAATGATTTATGCAAAAGTACAAAATATTCTATTTCAAGTAACACATTAATGTATATATCACAGTGGGAGTTTACCATGATGCCTGCTTCATATACTGTATTTTACAAATTTAAACAATCACTTAAAACCTATTTTCCCAGCCAGATATACTATATTGTTATATTTCTGTAATTTTAAGCGCATCTTTCTGGCAGGTTTGGAGTGAGCAGGATAAAGAGTGACAAGGGACCTCACTCCAGAACCTGGTCATTATAAATATAAATGTAGTAAGCAAGTCATGTGATAGAATTTCTCATACCAATAGTTTTTATTCTCAAATTCCTCTAATATTATCTTTCTGGGCTTTTCTCTTGCTTCCAATGACTTTGATCAGATATGTTATTATATCAGAATGTCTCAAATTTTTGTTTCTAAACCCGTTTTTGCTATTTCTCCTTGCAAAACACCTTAGCCAATAGCAAACTGGCCTCAGTGTCACTCCCAGAACATAGCAACACTTTTCTCGTTGGTGCTTCATCCTTTTACCCCTAATTTCTCTTACAGTTACATTTCAACAGGGCTGAAGGCAATGGAATACAGTGGCTGGAGTGAGACTTCTTGAATTTGAATCCTGACCCTATTACTTACCAAATGGGTGGTATGCCAACATCTGTCAAAGCCTCAGTATCTTTGTCTATAAATTATGGTGTGAAAGCTACAGTGAGGAATACCTGAGATAATACAAAAACCTCTTGCAAAGCAATGCCTAACACATAGTAAACATGCAGAAAGTTTAGCAATTATTATTGCCTATCAAAATCCTATTTATCCTCAAGCCCTTATGGGATACCAGAATACACCATCCCAAAATATGTCTCTTACACCAGGACTTTAGAGCGGAAGGCAATTAAAAAGAAATAGATGAAGGAAAGCTCTCTGCCTTCCTTTTATTTTCCTAAAAGTAGTACAGAAATCCACATAAACGAAATATATATCCCCCCACACCTTTTCTACCATGGAGAACAGAAATTAACTACTTAATACAACTTCAGACCCTTAAGGGCCTGGACACGGCAACAGAAGAATCTACTCTAACAAGCTTTAATAACTACCCTTTATCTGCTGGAATTTGTAGAGAAATAAATTGTATTTTTATTTCCCACAGCCCTCATAAGTCATTAGTTGGAATGGACCCCTGTAACAAAAGACAGACTAAAAAGAGAAAACCAAACAGAAGTTTATTAACATATGTATTTCAAACATACGTGGGAGACACCTAGGGAACGCGCAGTTCTCAAAGAGGTAGCTTCCAATTCCAGCTCAGACAACATCTTCAACAAGGAATAGTCAATGTTTTGAGTGACAAGACAATGGAAAAGGACTTTGAATCTCTAAGGGTAGTACCTTGTGGGGAAGGCAAATCACTGGCAGATAAAGGCTAGTTCCCAAAACTTGTTAATGTAGACATGCCAGTGCTGTCTCCAGACCCCGGTGCCACCTCCAGGCCCATAAACATTTAATGTTGTCTTAAGTGTTTAACCTTTATTCTCCATGGTAAGAAGTTAGGGGTGGTATACCTTTTGTCATTGTAAATTTATGTCCTGCTTTTAGATAAACAGATATAAAACAGAAGAATTTCTTTCATCCATTTCTTCTTAATTGTCTTCAGATCAACAGTTCTTGTGCCAAAGAGGCACAATTTAGAGTGGCATATTTGGTCTCCTACAACCTCACAAACACTGCTTTTAACACCATAAATCTGATAGTTCTTCCTATGCTCTGATATTTTATTCACCTTTAGTTCTTCTGTGATTTCGATAGTCATCTTTGTGTTATGATTATCTCTATGTTAGTATTTGCTGCTTAATAGATTTTAACTTTTTTAGGATAGAGCTTGTGTCTTATTTCTTTATAAAATTTGAAGGTATATTTGCATGATAAATATTTGGTAAAATGAAAAACTTAAGGTCCAAAATTTGCAATGATGTATTTGTCACTGAAACTTACAATGGCATATAACCTGCTATTATTTGCTCTGGTGCACATATATAATTATTCTTTCTTTGGCCATATGGCAGAAGGGTCAAGTTCCTTGTTAATTGTTTCAGATGTTGTAACAAATTCATGCAAGATATCAAGGTTACAAACTAATGATAGTTCTGCAAGTGAAAGAAATAAATCCTTTTAATACGGGGTCAATGTGACAGATATAAATAGTTATCCCATGATTGGGGCTGTTTACACATAAACTAGTTCTCCTCCTTCTGAGCACAGGGCAAGATTTCACATCTCACCCATTCTGAAGGTAAGCATTTCCAGGTGACCTATTGTGGTCAATGAAATACTAATCATGTGGCGTGTCTTATGTCCTGATGAAGGTCTTAGGGGCTGACATGTACCTTACACCAGTTGCTGCCATTAACCTGAAAGTCTTTGTGAGCCTGAGTCCTTGACTGATTGCTAGGATCAAAATTCCTACCCCTGCCCTCATGCACCTATTAAAATACTATGTGAGAGAAGAATGCATCTTTTTTTTTTTGATTAAGCCATTAATTTTTTTCTACAGCATAACCTAACATCCTGATTAAACATTAACTTTCCTCAGATTTTAGGTACTTGGGGCAGGAGGGAATGAAACTGCCGCAGTAATATCACCGTATTAGTCCATTCTCATCATGCTATGAAGAAATACCTGAGACTGAGTAATTTATTTTAAAAAAAAAAGAGGTGTAATTGACTCAAAGTTCCATATGACTTGGGAGACCTCAGGAAACTTACACTCATGGCAGAAGGCACCTGGTAGTGTTTGGTTTCATGGGGTCTGCCCATGAAAACATTTTTCCCTCCTAGACTTCTGGGCCTCTGTGTACCCACCCAAATCTCACCTTGAATTGTAGTTCTTATAATCCCATGTGTTGTGAGATGGACCTGGTGGGAAGTACTTGAATCATGAATGCAGGCTTTTCCCATGCTATTCATGTAACAGTGAATAAGTCTCATGAAATCTGATGGCTTTATAAAGGGCAGCTCCCCTGCACATGCTCTCTTGCCCGCTACCAGGTAAGACGTAACTTTGCTCCTCCTTCACTTTCCACTACGATTGTGAGGCCTCCCCAGTCATTTGGAACTGTAATTCCATTAAATCTCTTTTTTAAATAAATTACCCAGGCTTTGGTATTTTTTTATAGCAGTATGAAATGGACTATGTAACACCTCTTCACAGTGTGGCAGGAGAGAGAATGAGGGCAAGTAGGGGAAATGCCAGAAATGTAAAACTTATATATCTTATGAGACCCACTCATTATAATGAGAACAACATGGGGGAAACCAACACTTTGGTTCAATGACCTCCACTTGATTTCTCCCTTTACATGTGGGGATTATGGGGATTACAATTCAAGGTGATATTTGGATGGGGACACAGCCAAACCATATCATTCTGCCCCAGGCTCCTCCCACATTTCATGTCCTCACATTTCAAAATACAATCATAACCTGCCAACAGTTCTCCAAAGTCTTAATTCATTCCAGCATTAACCCAAAAGTCCAAGTGCAAAGTCTTATCAGAGACAAGCCATGTCCCTTCCATCTCTGAGATTGTAAAATCAAAGCAAGTTAATTACTTTCTAGATATAATGGGGATACAGACATTGGCTAAATATGTTCATTCCAAATGGGAGAAACTTGACAAGACAAAGGGGCTACAGGCCCCATGCCAGTACAAAATACAGCAGGGAAGTCAAAACTAAAAGGCCCAAAATCATCTCCTTTGACTCCATAGCTCACATCCAGGTCATGCTTATGCAAGAGGTGGGCTCCCAAATGGCCATGGGCAGCTCTGCCCCTGTGGCTTTGCAGGGTACAGCCCCACTCTTGGCTATTTTCATGGGCTGGCATTGAGTGCAGGGTACAGCCCCACTCTTGGCTATTTTCATGGGCTGGCATTGAGTGACTGAAGCTTTTCCAGGAACACAGTGCAAGCTGTCAGTGGATCTACCATTCTGGAGTCTGGAGCATGGTGGCCCTCTTCTCACCACTCCAGTAGGTAGTGTGCCAGTGGGAGCTCTGTGTGGGGGCTCCAATCCCACATTTCCCTTTTGCATTGCCCTAGTAGAGTTTCTCCATGGGGCTCCGCTCCTGCAGCAAACTTCTGCCTGGACATCTAGACATGTCCATACATCCTCTGAAATCTAGACAGAGATTCCCAAACCTCAATTCTTGACTTCTGAGCACTCACAGGCCTAACACTACATGTAAGCTGCCAAGGCTTGGGGCTTGCACCCTTTGAAGCAATGGTCTGAACTGTTCCTTGACCCCTTTTAGCCATGACTGGAGCTGAAGCAGTTGGGACACAGGGCACCAAGTTCCAAGGCTGCACAGAGTGTGTGTAGGGGGACCTGGGTTCCCTCACAAAACCATTTTTCTTTCCTAGACCTCTTAGCTTCTGATGGAAGGGGCTGCCTTGAAGGTATCTGACATGCCCTGGAGAAATTTTCTCCCTTGTCTTGGTGATTAACATTTGGCTCCTCATTAATTATGCAAATTTCTGCAGCTGGTTTGAATTTCTCCCCAGAAAACAGTTTTTTTCTTTTCTATTGCATCACCAGGCTGCAAATTTTCTGAACTTTTATGCTCTGCTTCTTTTTGAATGCTTAAATTTCCTCTGTCTAAGACCCTACATTATCCCTCTTAAATTCAAAGTTCTTCAGATCTCTAGGGCAGGAAAAAAATATCACCAGTCTTTTTGCTAAAGCATAGCAAGAATCACCTTTATTCCAGTTCCCAACAAGTTACTCATCTCCATATGAGACCACCTTAGCCTGGATTTCATTGTTTATATCACTATCAGCATTTTGGTCAAAGTCATTCAAGAAGTCTCTAGGAAGTTCCAAACTTTCCCAAACTTCCTGTCTTCTGGGACCTCTAAGTCCTTAGGAAGTTCCACACTTTCCCAAAATTTCCTATCTTCTTTTGAGCCCTCCAAACTGTTCCAGCCCCTGCCTTTACTCAGTTCCAAAAGTGCTTCCACATTTTTGGGTGTCCTTATAGCAGTGCCCCACTCCCTCAATACCAATTTAATGTATTAGACTGTTCTCTCATTGCTACTAATAAATACCTGAGATTGGGTAATTGATAAAGAAAAGAGGTTTAATTAACTCACAGTTCAACATGGCTGAGGAGTCCTCAGGAAACTTACAATCATTGGGGAAGTCACCTCTTCACAGAGCTGCAGGAGAGAGAATGAGAGCAAGCAGGGAAAATGTCAGACACTTATAAAACTATAAGCTCTCATAAGACTCACTCATTATCATGAGAACAGCATGGGGGAAACTGCCCCCAGATTCAATTACCTCCACCTGGTTCCACTTTTTACATAAGCGGATTATGGGAATTTACAATTCAAGGTGAGATTTGGGTGGGGACACAGAACCAAACCATATCAACCCCTCTTACTGTTTTTGACACCACCACCATCAACAGCAACTACTTTTAGCATGTGCTTTAGAGTACTTGCTGTAAGACAGACATTATCTTGTTTAAGTTTTTCCCAAATTCTATGAAACAGATAATGATATAAACAGATATTGCTATAGTATTGAACATTTACTATTTGAATACTGACTATTTGAATTGGATTGTAATTGTTCTCCTGAAATTAGGAGAACGGCTTGAAGAGAAAGGCAGGGGATGCCCTGGCATGCCTACCTAGAGATAGGAGTTGTGCAAAGTCTCTACTGAAAATCAGTAGTCAGCATAACTTGGAACAAATTTTTTTTCAGGGATGAAGAACTTGAAACCTAGAACACAGATGGAATATAAACATTACTTTGCAACAATGAGATGTATAATTTAAAAATATGGGCAATTTTTTTTCTTTTTTCTTTCTTTAGATGGTCTCACTCTGTTGCCCAGGCTGGAATGCTGTGGCACAATCACAGCTCTCTGTAGCCTCGACCTCCTGGGCTCAAGTAATTCTCTCACCTCAGACTCCTGGGTAGCTGGTACTACAAGTGTCTCTACCATGCCTGGCTATTTTATATATTTTTTTGTGGAGATGAGGTTTTGCCATGTTGCCAGGCTGGTCTTGAACTCCTGGGCTCAGTTCAAGTAATCTGCCTGCCTCAGCCTTCCAAAATCCTGGGATAACAGGCATCAGCCATTGTGGCAGGCCACAATTTTACATTTTATAAGACTATACAGTTATAAAATATGTGATATCATCACAAACCAAGAGCATATGTGAACAAATTTTTAGATCATTATTGGCTTTTAAAATTTTCAAAACTTCTTTTTATTGAAAATTGTTACACTATTGTGGAATAGAGAGTTTATAAGTCTGAGAGTTCAAGTTTTGAGTTAATTCTTGTTTCTTCCCCAAGAGAGCTATGTAATATTGAGATCTCATTTTCTTTTCAAATAATAGTTTCTTAATCGATCAAATATTATAAAAGAACTTCATAATTTTGGGTTGAAGGGTAGAAAAAAATAAAATTGAACAAGAAGATTTAGCTTCATAACTAGTGCCTTTTTAAAACTCCTTCATGTATTTAATAATATTTATTAAGAGCCTCTTATTCTCTCTAGTCCCTCCCTATAATTTTCTCCAAGATGTTGTTAAATGAACTCTCCAGATCCATTCACACTCACTAGTGCTGCTTTTATTATCTGCCAAGGTGGCTCTTATACTCTTTGGCAGGATCTCATAGCAAAGTGTAAATGAAAGTGGCCAGGTTTACTGTAAAAAGCATTCACCTGGTTACAATAATGGGCAGACATACCTAGAGATAGGAGTTGTGCAAAGACTGCAATAATTCTTGCAAATTCAAGTCAGATGAAGGAGAGCATGTCTATATGTGTCTTAGACACACATATACACATACACACACACACACACAAACACACATCAAAACTCATGGATAAAAACATGTTGATTTTGTTAACCCCTTCCTAAATTTTTAAGACAATAAAAAATGAAAACAAACATAAGAGTTGTTTTTATCAGATGACTGCTTATTAATTTCCCTTTCTTTATGGGAGAGAATGATAATTGAAGCTACAGGCACCAGGTGAGATTAAAATAAAAGAGTACTTTTTAATTGTTAACACTGTGAAAGAGATTTATAAAGGAAATAAGGTACTCTGTAATATCCTAGTGTTTAGACTTTCTATATATTTAGTTTGTAATACTTAGCTATTACATAATTGGATAGCTCCATATAAATACATATTTTTGATAAATAGAAAAAATTATATATATGTTTCAAGAATATATATAACATTCTTGAAATATAACATTTTAAAAATATATATGGTTTCAAGAATATATGTATAACATTTCACATATATGATTTATATATAATCATATATTATATATGATTATATATGTGATACATGTTATATATTCTATATATTATTTATATATGTGATATATGTTAATTTGGGATATATGTTATATATTCTTATATAACATGTATTTTCTTGAAATATATATGATATATGTTATATATTCTTTGCAAAGTCACAAAATTTCTGGTGTCATTAAATTAAATCTTTTGACAATATGACATTGTCAACATGCACTTTAGCACTTGGAAGATATTGTTAGTAAGTGAAGTAATAATCCTTTTAGCTCAATGTGTTATACTTGCCATCTTCATATAAATGTTGAAACCCTGAAAAGGAAATTGGTTTGGGCATACAGGCAGAACTGGTAAAAGGAACCTGGTTACTTACAGCAAGTGGCCCAGCCCAAGAGGCCTCTTTGAGCCCATAGCCCAAGACCTTTCTCCTCCACCCAGAGACACTGTGGCAGGCAGGAAAAACCAGTGAAGGAACACATCAACAGTAAGTATTCTGGTCCAAAAAGCATCTTTGACCACTTGGGCCTAAATCCTCTTTCTCTGTCTAGAGAAATTAGAACCACTGAGGAGCATTAGCAAAAAGATTCCAACACTTTTGCTTTACCACTAAGACACTGAGCACCCAAGACTGGGAAACACTTTTCATCCTCTCCAGCAGTACCATCAGATATCCAGAAAGCCACAGTTACACCAGGTAAACCAAGGAAACCTGAATAATACCTCAAAGACTCTGAAAATTAAACTACTATTGGAAACATATTTCACAAAATTAAATCAAAATGTGTGCTAAACCAAAATAGATGAATCATCTGCTAAAATATATTTGAATAAAATCCATAGGCTTCTAAAAGAAGAGATAAAATGTCCAACACACAAGTTACAAATATGGATTTTATTAAGAACCGAGAAAACTATGAATTGAAGGAGAAAATACAATCAATTGAAAATAGCCCCAAGATAAATCATAGGTGAAAGTTTCTGCAAAGGGTTTTAAATTAACAATTTTAAAAATGTTTCAATAATTAATTACAAATTCTCTTGAAACAAATGAAAAAAGAGAAAAATCTAAGCAAAGGAATAGAAACTATAAGGAGGAGTCAAATGAAGATAACAAAACTGAAAAATACAATAACAGAAGTAAAAAACTTGCTAGATAGGCTTAATAGTAATGACTGACGACAGAAAAAAGTTAAGAATTCTACCAAACATTTAACAAAATAGAAGAAAAAGAAGGCTTTTAAACTTGTTTTATGAGACCAGTATTACCTTGACTCCACAACCTGATAAAGAGTACACACACACACACACTCGCATGTACACATACACAAACACAGAAAACTACAATCTGACATGTTTCAATAACTTAGATGCAAAAATCCTTAACAAATCTTTAGCAAATCAAATTAAACAATGTATAAAAGGGTTTATATGCCATGATCGAGTAGAACTTATTCTGTGTATTCACATATGAGTCAACATTTGAAAATCAGTCAATATAAGCAATAATGTCAACAAGCCAAACTGAATTATATGTTCATATCAGTTGACACAGAAAATGAATCTGAGTAATTTTCAGCACTTGTTTTCAATATAGGGGAATTAATACTCAACATGACAAAGTTTATCTAAAAAAAAATGTACAGTTAACCTCATACAGAATGGTGAAAACTGAATCTTTGCCATCTGAGATTATGAATAAGGCAAGCATGTCTGCCCTTATCATTCTTATTCTATATGGCACTGGAAGTCCTAATCTTTGCAAAAAGTTAATGAAAAGAAACAAAACACATGCAGATTAAAAAGGAAGTTTAGAAAATCCCACTATATTTGTAGATGACATGGTTGACTTTGTAGAAAATTTCAAGAAATCTACAGAAACACTTCCATAGAATAATTGAGTTTAGCAAGACATAAATATACAAGACTGATATAAAAATTCAATTACATCATTATATGCAATGAATATTCATAAACCAAAATAAAAATACAATACCATTTATAATGCCTCCAAATAACATGAAATATTTATGCATACAGTTAAAATACGTACAATTATCTGTATGCTGAAAATTATAAAATGTTGATGAAATAAACAAAAGAAGAACAAAGAAATGGGAATTGTACTGTGCTTATTGATTGAAAGACTGGATACAGTAAAGATGTCAATTCTCCCTACAATGATCTATAGGTTTAATGCAATTTCTATAAAATCCCAGCAAATATATGTGTTTACATAGATAAGCACACTCTATATAGAAATGTGTAGGTCCTTAAACAGCTGAAAGATTCTTGATCAGTAAAAATAAATTGGAAAGAAGTACTCTATCTGACATCAAAGCTTACCATGTAGCTACAATAATTAGGTGGTATAAGTGTGGTGTGTTACTGGCTGAGAGTTAGACACATAAATCATTAGAACAGAACAAAGAACCAAGAAATAGACTTATACTAAGAGCTTAACTGATTTTTGACAGAAATGCAAAAGTAGCTCAATGCAAGAAAGATGGTCCTGTCAGCAGATGCTGTTTGGAACAACTGGAACTCTATAGGCAAACAATGACAACAGCAACAAAACCTAGAGCTAGTCTCACACCTTTTACAGAAATTAAATCAAAATGAATCACAGGCCTTAATACAAAATGTAAAACCATAAAACTCTTGGGGGAGAAATAAAACCGGAGAAAAATCTCCTAGATCTAGGGTCAAGCAAAGAGTTACTAGACTTGATACTAAAGGCATAAGATATAAAAGGAAAAATTACAAATTGAATCTTATAAAATTACAGTCTCATGCCTCTAATCCCAGCACTTTGGGAGGCCAAGGCGGGCAGTACACCTGAGGTTAGGAGTTCGAGACCAGCCTGACCGACACAGAGAAACCCTGTCTCTACTAAAAATACAAAATTAGCTGGGTGTGGTGGCACATGCCTGAAATCCGAGCTACTCGGGAGGCTGAGGCGGGAGAATCATGTGAACCCAAGAGGCAGAAGTTGTTGTGAGTCGAGATTGTGCCATTGCACTCCAGCCTGGGCACCAAGAGCAAAAATCTCTCTCAAAAAAGAAAAAAGATACAATCTTATGCTCTGTAAAAGTGCATGAAAAAATAATAAACAGTCAAGCTACAGATTGAGAGTAAATATTTGCAAAGCTGCTATTGGACAAAAGACTAGTATCTAGAATATATAAGAACTGTCAAGATTCAACCAAAAAAACTATAGAAAATGGGCAAATAAAATAGAGACATTTCACAGAAGAGGATCTACATATAGACAATAAGCACATAAAGAAAAGTTCAACATCAATAGCCATCAGGGAAGTGCAAATGAAGACCACAATAAAATATAGCTATAGACCTAGCTGAACAGCTTAAATAATAAAGAGTGACAGCATCAAATCCTGGAAAGGATTTGGAGAAACTGAATCACTTATGCATTGCTGGTAGAATGAAAAATGAGACAGCCACTCTGGAAAAATTCGATGTTTTTGTGTAAAACTAAACATGCAGTGACCATATGGCATAAGAATTGCATTCTTGGTCATTTATCCCAGAAAAATGAAAACTTATGTTCACTCAAAAACCTGTACATAAATGTTAACAGTATTATTTATAATATTTTTTTTATTTGTAATAGCCAAAAATGAGAATCATCCCAGATGTCCTTCAATGTCCACAGTTGATGTCAAAACGTAACTGTGGTACCTACATACCACAGAATACTACATGGCAATAAAAATTGGCCTATTGATACATGCAACAACTTGAATGAATATTCAATTATTCTGAACGAATATAGCCGATGCCTAACACATACGTGCCATATGACTCCATTTATATAACATTTTTTTAAATGACACAATTTTATAAATAGAAGAGTGTTAGTTGCCAAGGGTTAGGTAGGAGGTGGGTGGGGAAGGAAGAAAGATTGGTGCAACATGAGAGATCCTTGTGGTGATGGAACTGTTCAGTATATTGACTGTGGTCATGTACACATGAACTTACACATATAAACAAATTGTATCAAACTAAACACATGCACACACACACATGCGAGAACAAGTAAAATGAGAAATCTGAGTGAACTGATGGAT
This sequence comes from Theropithecus gelada, assembly GCF_003255815.1. NCBI lineage: Eukaryota > Metazoa > Chordata > Mammalia > Primates > Cercopithecidae > Theropithecus > Theropithecus gelada. The sequence goes on from NC_037672.1 coordinate 127,301,474, forward strand.
TGTATCAATGTTAATTTTATGCTGGTTATATAACATTATAACTTTGCAAAATTTTACCATTGGATGAAACATAGAATCTCGCCGCACTGCTTTTTACAACTGCATGTAAAATTATAATAATCTCAATAAAAAATTCAATTAAAAAATTAAAAGCAAGTTAATGACTCAAAAGTCAGTATTTTAAAGTGTTTTTGAACTCAAATATTAATTCTTAACCCTTTCCTATCAATATTATCTCCAGAATATGGCAGTATATTTTATTTTACTATGATTTACGTAACATAAATGTAAGAAATACTTAAAAATTTATCTTAAGGGTAATTCTTATAGTAAACTATAGATGATAATTATTAATGTTTTTCTGCATTCTGTGAGTTCTCTGATATGAATTAATCCATACTTGTTACGATATTTTACTTTGCTGATTTCAAGAAGGAACACAGAATGTTTACAAATCAGTGCTAAATGTAATTATCAATGGAAATATATGAAGTCAATTGACCTTTCATATATACAAACGAGAATGAAAGAGAGAGAAATCATATTGGAGAAAATCCAACTTGATTTACCTTAATTTTACCTCCCACAAAATGGGATTCAGGAAATCCTAGCCTTTTTATATAATTAGCAATTTTTTTGCATTTTTTAATTTAAATATTTGAAGTACCACTTACAACTAATAACTACTGAATGCTATTGTATAAAGACCTTCAAAGGTAATCTTAGGAAAAAATCTATAAACTGAATTTATCAATAATATACAGCACTAATACAACTACCCTATAATTGTGAACTACTGGTAAGAATATACAGTAAAATACACACACACACACACACTCACACACACACAAATGAACATAGGCATATAAATGTTTTTGTTTCATTGGCAAGTTATTTAAATACATAGTCTTTCCCTTTGTGTAGTGATATCAAATCTTATATTCTTTCTAAGGTCTTAATCACATTCACATAGCTCACAATTGAGTGATCAGAATATACTGAAACAGAAAAAAAATAGCCATTTGTTGCAAAATGCTGTGATTATCTGAGTATATTTTCTGCCTACAGAGTTGCTTTGATAAACTCTTTGATAAATATGAACACATATTTTCTATTGGAGTGCTGTATTCGGCTATAGGGGACTGTAAACTAAAATGAAGATTCAAACATATCGAAATAGCAACATTAAAGTAAAACCTGTCCTGTATCATGAAAATAGTTGAAAACACTGTTTACCCAGTTTCCATGGTATAGTCCAGGTTTATACCTAGTATCCTGGCTAATTTCTAATGCTAATCTTTCTATTCACAAAAGTATTTCAATTTTGACAGCAAATTATATGGCAACCTTACTTATGAGGCACATGATACATGCCTTTAGTCACCTGAAAGATTGTCATATGGAGGAGGCATAAATATAAATTTGCATGAGATAAGGATAGAAATAGCTCAATGAGTAGAAGCTTTTAAGAACACACCTTTTTAGATCAGTATAGAAATAACAGTTTAAATTGGGAGATAACCTCTCTTCAAATGAGGTGACACTACTGTCATTGGAGGTATTTAACTATAGATGAAAGACAAACTGTCAGATTTTGGCAAGGGAATTTAAGCATCAGATGAATGATTGGATTAAAGGATATTTAAGTTTTCTTTCAATATTATAATTTGTAAATAACATATACAAGAAAACAATACAAACAATAGTTCTTGAGTGCTATTAGGTAATTTTCCTTTGTATTTTAACATTTAATTATTTTTCCCCAAATTTGTGATAGTATAATTTTCTACTCCTCCCCTACTTTCTTAATGAAGAAACTGAAGTTTAGTGTGGTTAACTAACTTTCTTAAAGTCATTATAATTTTGTAGCAATAGTTGTACTCACATCCTGGCATTCTGGCTTGCATAACCATGCTGTTGATCATGTCTATCTTCATTAATATGATTGAAATAGTAGGATACACATTTATAATCTGATACTCTTTACTGAAGGCTCACTATATCCATGTTCTCTGATAAACACTTTTCACATGTTCTTTTTATGAGAATTCTACGTGGTATATGCTGGGTGTGCCTGTAATGCCAGCACTTTGGGGGGCGGAGGCGGGCAGATCACTTGAGCTCAGGAGGTAGACATCAGCCTGGCAACATGGTGAAACTCCATCTCTACAAAAAAAATACAAAACATTAGCCGGGTGTGGTGGTGCACACCTGCCTCAGCTACTTGAGAGGCTGAGTTGGGAGGATGGCTTCAGGGCATGAGACGGAGATTACAGTGAGCATGAGATCTCGCCACTACACTCCACTCTGGACTATAGAGACAGACCTTGTCTCAAAGAAAGAAAGAAGAAAAGAAAAGAAAAAAAGAAAGGAAAGGAAAGGAAAGGAAAGGAAAAAAGAGGAAAGAGGAAGAAAAGAAAGGAAAGAAAGGAAAAGAAAAGAAAGAAAAGAAAAGAAAAGAAAAAGAAAAAAGAAAAGAGAAAAGAAAAGTCAATGTGGTATTAGTCAGGACTCTCCTACTCAGATAATGAAATATAATTCAATCATGTTTAAAATACTGACGGCAGCAGAAGGCCGTTCAGAACAGCTGCTGCCATCATGCAGGGTGCATGGGGAGGCACGGGCATGGCAACAGGAACAGCTGCTGGATCAGCAATGGCAGCAGTGGGTCCCCTGTGCCCTGTGTCACTGCGGCAGCTGACTGTGCTGTTGTCACCTTTGAATGGCTGGGTAGGACCTGTTCCCAGGCCTGGAACTTCCACTGCTCTGGAGCCTGGCCCTGCATCACCACTCTTGCCCTCCACTGCAGAAGAGTGCAGGCAGGAGGCAGAGTTGGGCCCAGAGTGCTCCCATGATTCAGGGACCCAGAAGGATCCAGGGACAAGTGGGGTCCCCCGTGAAGCCCACTGCCCTGGGGACTGCTGCGATGGGGCAGGCCAAGCCACCAGCTGGTAGGGGAGCAGTGTGGTCAGGCACAGAGGTGCAGGCAGAGAGGGGCCCAGCAAGGACCTGCAATGCCTACCCCAGGCTGTAAGGACATGGGCATCTCTGCAGTCTGTATCCTTGGGGGCCAGGAAGGCCTTTCCTTCCCCTGCAGGTTTAGGGGTGTCTGCTCCCACTACCTTGCCTTTCCCTACTACTGGTGGTGCCCTCTCCAATCTCAGAGTGGGGTTGGCGCCAAGCCCAAGTACTGTCACAGCCCCAGTGGGTGTGCTCACGCTTGAGGCAGTGTTGATGCAGCAACTTCCTGCTGCTTCGGCCCCTTCCTGACTTTGGGTGCCAATGAGCATGAGGGGAAGCCAAGTGGAGTCTGAGGGCTGCTCCGCATTGGCCTTCTGTTGTCCCTTGGTGTCAGCAGCCACACAGGACAGTAGGCAGACAGGCTCCTGGGCAGAAGGGAGAGGGGCGGGTCCCCAGTGAGGCAGCATCTTCAGACCAGGCAGTGTCTGAAGGCTGCCAGCTAGGCTTCCAGTTCATAGACGAAAGTGTGAACTTGTGCCTTTTCTGGCCCGCCCATGGCTGTTCATGGACCAGTCGGTTGCACACTTCCTCTCCTCTGAGGCCCATAAAAGTGTGCCCCAGGTTGGGCACCAAAATGTATCCGGAATTTATTCCTTCCAGTGAATTCTTGGTCTCGCTGACTTAAAGAATGAAGCCACAGACCCTCACGGTGAGTATTACAGCTCTTAAAGATGGTGTGCCCGGAGTTTGTTCCTTTGGATGTTCAGATGTGTCCAGAGTTTTTTCCTTCCGGTGAGTTCGTGGTCTCACTGACTTCAGGAGTGAAGCTGCAGAGCAGACCTTCGCAGTGAGTGTTACATCTCTTAAAGGTGGCGCCTCTGGAGTTGTTTATTTCTCCTGGTGGGTCCATGGTCTCACGGACTTCAGGAATGAAGCTGCAGACCCTGGTGGTCAGTGTTACAGTTCATAAAGATAGTGCAGACCCAAAGAGTGAGCAGCAGCAATATTTATTGTGAAGAGCAAAAGAACAAAGCTTCCACAACATGGAAGGTGACCCGAGCAGGTTGCTACTGCTGGCTGGGAGTGGCCAGCTTTTATTCCCTTATTTGGCTCCGCCCATGTTCTGCTGATTGATCCATTTTACAGAGCACTGATTGGTCCATTTTACAGAGTGCTGATTGGTCCATTTTACAGAGTGCTGATTGGTGTGTTTTTACAGAGTGCTGATTGGTGGGTTTACAGTCCTTTAGTTAGACACAGAGATCTGATTGGTGCATTTACAGTCCTTTAGCTAGACACAGATGTTCCCCAAGTCCCCACCCAACCCTGAAGCCCAGCTGGCTTCACCTTCCAAAAGCTCTGGGGTCAGCCAGAGCTGAGCAGATGACAGTACAACCAGCTACAGAGAGGCACTACCCTCTCTCTTTGCTGGGAGCCAAACACTTGATGGGATAACCTGGCTGCAGAAAGGAGCTACCCCTGTGGGTCTCCTCTGAGCTGTTCTGTCGCGTGATAAAGCTCCTCTTCACGTTGCTCCCCTTTTGCTGGTCTGCCTACCTCATTCTTCCTGGTTATAGGATAATAACTAGGGATCTGCTGAATGGGGAGGTAAAAGAGCTATAACACAATCAGGGCTGAAACATGCCCTTTGCTCACCATATTGTGGGTGAAGAGAAGGAGAGAAGAGTTGTGTCCCTTTGGGGAACCCAGACCTTGGAGCTCCTGGAGCCAGGGCTGTGACTCCTTCTTTAGGGCCCTATGGTTCCCAGCATCTCCAAGTTTCATGGAACCACCACGGTCCTCAGCGCCAGCAATGGAAGTTGCTTGCTGGCGCCTGGGCCAGCCACAGCCTCCCAAAGAGTGGCTGCCCATGCTGGCACCTGGAACTGCCTACCCTGCTGCAGCAGCCAGCGTGTCTGACTGTGTCAGTGGCTGGACCCCATGCTTACTCACACACCCTCACAGCTCCACACCTGACTCATCCTTGGTGAGTGTGGGATCCAGGCTGGTAGCATGAGCTGAGCACAGCCTGCCAGACTGAGTGGACTAAATGAGCCCAGCAGGTCTGAGCGAAACTCAGGCAAAGAGGGCCACCAGCCACAGGGGTTTCTAACCAGAAAACTGACACCCCAAGGATCCTGTAACAACATTAGGCCATGTAACTCACGAAAGAGAGTATGTGAGGCCTTGATGCTGGCCTTGAAATAGTTATATCCAAATGCTTTAACAAAATAACTACAAATCTATGTTGCTCTTTTCATAACTTGCTTCCATTTTACTTTGTTTTGGCTTAATTCTTAGGCAGACTTCCTCCATGTATGGCAGAATACCTCTGACAATTCTAGGTTTATTTCTCCCTCACAGCGAACAGTATTGGAAAAGTACACAGACTGCCCTGATGTGGGTTAGCATTTACTCCTGGACAGTAGCTGTGTACATATATGTGGAATAACCTAGCTGGCCGAGTAACTTGCCACCATTCAAGTGTGCCCTCGACAAGTCCACTAGAATGCCATGGATGAAATTTCGAAAAGAAAATTTTAAATGTCATTATCAGAAGTGGAAGATAGCTTAGACAAAAAACATGCAGTTGACTCTTAACAGGGGTTTGAATGACACAGGTCCACTTATGCCTGGACTTTATTTAAACTAAATGCAGATAGTAATTACAGTATTTGTGGGATTCAAAACTCATTTATACAGAGTGTTGATTTTTCATATACAAGGGTTCTGTAGGGTCAGTTGCAGGATTTGAGTATGTGCAGATTTTGGTATATGCGGTGGTCGTGGAACCAATCACATGACTATAACAAGAGATAACTGTATTATATAATCAGTAGATGGAGAAACAATGATCGTATCTGTTGTATTTGGCCAGGTCTGTCCAATATAAATAACTAGTTAATGGCAACAATGAGTTTCAAACCCAAGATTTAATAGATTTTGCAAATCCTATCCCACCTTGAAGCTACTATAAAGTGTTTATTAATAACAAGATAGCATTTTTAATAAGTTCTATTTAATTTGAAAGAAATTATTCTATATTTCCTATTTTTATGAAATTATTATGTTAATGGAAGTAAAGTAATATATATTCAAATAATTTAAATGGTTAAATCACTTGCCTAAATCTCTAGATCTAGAAATGAGGCAATAGGATTCCTCAGATTAAGAAAAAAGCAAAGCAAAAAGAAAACACAGCAACAACAATAAAAGTAAGGCTGTTTTGAGTAAATATTGGTTTATGTTTTGAAGATGGTAGTAGTTACAATTGGCCAAATAATTGTTCATTAATCAATTGTTTATTTGTTATATTAGCAGTTTAGAAGCATACATTCTTCTCAAATTGCATACTGATTCAAATTCTCTTGTTCACTTGTATTTTGAACAATAAATACAGTCTTTCTAACATTCAATATCACTTCAACAATTTTTTTCATTTATATCAAACAATGTTTTTTTAAATTTCTTATTTACTTTTGAAAATCTTTCTTTGGAAATGATTTATTCTTTCTTTAATAAAATATTGACTTAAATGGAGTATGGGGAGCTTCTGGGGCTGAAATGCAATTAAATCCCATCTAAAGGAATTTAATGGCTTCTTTCCTTTTTAAGGGAGACAATTATCTGTCTTAATTCTAAAGCTGTTCTCTTAAGTCTAGTGAAGGAAAATTAAGATTGTAACTTGAAGGCAGAAAATGTTTCGTGTGTGTGTGTGTGTGTGTGTGTGTGTGTGTGTGTATGAACACATGCATACGTATAATGTTGTATAAAGAGTTTTGAGGTTAATATTCCAAGAAATGGACAACAGACACCATGATTTAATTTCCAAAATAAACCCTTAAGGTTGAAAATAATCCTTGCCTGACTGTTCTTGCCAAAAAGTGGAGTAAATTAATTGATAAAGAAAAATGATGAAAAACTTGAAGAGTAAGAGAATCAAAAGCAAAAACAATGACATATTAAAGTTAAAATGGAACATTTACTGGAAGTCTAAAGTTACTCACTGTTCAACATATATTACCTCATTTAATTGACTTCCAATGACTTTTAGTGAAATTCTTGGAACTAATAGATCTATTTATCTTCTTTATGGATAAAATGCTCTGATATAAATATGGATTGAGTTATTCTTTCTTGACTCATATGTACCTGAAAAAAGCTTCAAGTGGTAAATCTTTCAAAACAAATAATTTGATTCAAATAGATACTATGAACTAATCAATAACGACATCTCTTTTCTTTTATAATTTAATTAACTTTTTATGGTCAGGTCACCTAATTTGCATGAGAACTAAACACTTTTATCTGCCACTCTGGAAACATACATTCTAGCATTACAATACATTTTATGTATTTTCTATTTTTTATGCTTACCTTATCCAGTGTGATTACAGTGTGTGGCTCACACAATTACTACATAGCACCTAGACTGCCTCTCCAATTTCCCTGATTTTGGAATTCTAGTTCTTGTATGTAGTATGTGACGCTTCTCTTTTAAAATAATGTAGAGAATCTTGAGTGCATTTCCAAAGAATGTGTGTTAGTGGGAATCAATTAGAGGCACAAATTCTAACACATAATGGCTAAAAACAAACAAACAAACAAACATGAGGAAGGGAGTTGAGTGGTAAATAAATCTGAAGTTTTTGAGGTTGCTTTACCTAGAAAAGAAAAAGGGCATAATGATTCTTTGCAACATCTCTGTTTGGGTTTCTAATGCCTAGCAACTTTAGCTATGAAGGTTTGATTTGATATGCTCACTCATCTTCATTAAATTATCTTAGTAGATGATCTGGCATCCAACTTGTGTACTGGTGTTTCTCTTTCTATAGCTTACCAGAAGAAGTGTCAGTCTTTGTGAGAGATAGCATCTCTACCTGTGCTCTTATACCCATTATCAGCTGCCTCTCCCCAAAAGTAACACTTCATCTTCCATCAAGTACTATTTTATTTTATTTTATTTTATTTTTTTTATTATGCTTTAAGTTCTAGGGTACATGTGCACAACGTGCAGGTTTGTTACATATGTATACATGTGCCATGTTAGTGTGTGTATCCATTAACTCCTCATTTACATTAGGTATTTCTCTTAATGCTATCCATCCCCTTTCCTTCCTCCCCCTCCCCCAACCCTATGACAGGCCCAGTGGGTGATGATCCCTGTCCTGTGTCCAAGTGTTCTCATTGTTCGATTCCCACCTATGAGTGAGAACATGCAGTGTTTGGTTTTCTGTCCTTGGGATAGTTTGCTCCAAATGATGGTTTCCAGATTCATCCATGTCCCTACAAAGGACATGAACTCATCCTTTTTTATGGCTGCATAGTGTTCCATGGTGTATATGTGCCACATTTTCTTAATCCAGTCTATCATCGACGGGCATTTGGGTTGGTTCCAAGTCTTTGCTATTGTGAATAGTCCCGCAATAAACATGCGTGTGCATGTGTCTTTACAGTAGAATGATTTATAATCCTTTGGGTATATACCCAGTAATGGGATGGCTGGGTCAAATGGTATTTCTAGTTCTACATCCTTGAGGAATTGCTACACTGTCTTCCACAATGGTTGAACTAGTTTACAATCCCACCAACAGTGTAAAAGTGTTCCTATTTCTCCACATCCTCTCCAGCACCTGTTTTTTCCTGAATTTTTAATGATCACCATTCTAACTGGTGTGAGATGGTATCTCATTGTCGTTTTAATTTGTATTTCTCTGATGACCAGTCATGATGAGCATTTTTTCATGTGTCTGTTGGCCGCATAAATATCTTCTTTTGAGAAGTGTCTGTTCATATCCTTTTCCCACTTTTTGATGGGGTTGTTTGATTTTTTTCTTGTAAATTTGTTTAAGTTCTTTGTAGATTCTGGATATTAGCCCTTTGTCAGATGGGTACATTGTGAAAATTTTCTCCCATTCTGTAGGTTGTCTGTTCACTCTAATGGTAGTTTCTTTTGCTGTGCAGCAGCTCTTTAGTTTAATTAGATCCCATTTGTCTATTTTGGCTTTTGTTGCCATTGCTTTTGGTGTTTTAGACATGAAGTTCTTGCCCATGCCTATGTCCTGAATGGTATTGCCTAGGTTTTCTTCTAGGGTTTTTTATGGTTTTAGGTCTAATATTTAAGTCTTTAATCCATCTTGAATTAATTTTTGTATAAGGTGTAAGGAAGGAATGCAGTTTCAGCTTTCTACATATATCTAGCCAGTTTTCCCAGCACCATTTATTAAATAGGGAATCCTTTCCCCATTTCTTGCTTTTGTCAGATTTGTCAAATGTCAGATGGTTGTAGATGTGTGGTGTTATTTCTTAGGCCTCTGTTCTGTTCCCTTGGTCTATATATCTGTTTTGGTACCAGTTCCATGTTGTTTTGGCATCAAGTATTGTTTTAATCTTGAATTTTTATTTGAAATGGTGTGTCTTATCCAAACACATTTATCTTATATGAAATGCGTTAAATGCATCCACATTATTTTTCCAACTTAACCATAACATTCTAGTTTTTTTTTCTTGCACTTTGCACAAAACGATGAAACTTTCTTTTTCAAAGACAACATACGCAGGGGTATTCATTACTCCACCAAAATAGATCTGATATTTTGATACCCACAATTCTCCATCTGTATGCCAGATGCTTAAAGCCACGTGGCACTGCTCATATTTTAAATAAATAAATGTGATATATTCAAGATGGGTAAAGGGCAGTGTTAATGTTTTACATGTGTGCCACCATTATTCAGTACTATATTAATCTTCCTTGAGATTTTAAATATCATTTGAAAAATGAATGCTGCAATTATGGGGAATAGATACAAAAAAAGTAAATCAACATATTTAACTGCTCACTACTAACCTCATATGTAAGAACTTTGGGAAATTTTTTAAGCAAAGAACAAACACTTGAATTATGTTGACATGAAACACAAAATGTGAAAGGTAATTGAATTATGGATACACTTTGTGTGAAGAATTGCTTTCTTGATGTCAATATTAGTTTATTATTATTATTTACTGCAATATGTTAAATTTTATACAAAATATGGATAAATTCAATTTTAAGATTTGTTATGTAAACAATATCTTAAACATATATACAAGTAGGTTGATGTAACTTAAAATCATTATAAATATATACTTTTGCATATTTATTTTATCATTTTGTTTCATTTGAATGTTGAAATTTTTGTGTCCTCTTTGATAATATGTGATAATAAGCAGAATGATTAGGGTAGATTGTTTATCCTATTTACTTCCCATATACTTTTAGTGATCTCTCAATTAATTTTCTCTTTATCGCATCAAAATTCTACTGTTTAAATAACTCCTTTTTTTTTTTTTTTTTTTTTTTGAGGTGGAGTCTTCACTCTGTCCCCCAGGCTGGAGTGCAGTGGCACCATCTCGGCTCACTGCAAGCTCCGCCTCCCGGGTTCGCGCCATTCTCCTGCCTCAGCCTCCCGAGTAGCTGGGACTACAGGCGCCGCCACCGCGCCCGGCTAATTTTTTGTATTTTAGTAGAGACGAGGTTTCACCTTGTTAGCCAGGATGGTCTCGATCTCCTGACCTCGTGATCCGCCCGCCTCGGCCTCCCAAAGTGCAGGGATTACAGGCGTGAGCCACCGCGCCCGGCCTAAATAACTTCTTTAATGATTTCCCTGCCTATAAATTTCTTCATTTTAGAGAGACCCTCTTGAGTAAATATCCTTAAAATATTACATTTTCTTTCTTCTTTTTTAAAAGAACCCTTAGTGGTTTTCTGTTTTCTAGAGATAAACCCCCCAAATTTTAGCATATCTTTTCATATTGTGCTAGATTACCAACAACAAATTTTCCTAATCTCATTTCTTATTGCCTTAAAACTCAAGTGACTGTGTTTAGGATATCTTTTGCTCCTTGGCATTCAAAAGCATGGAAGACACCCTTACCTGTCTTCTCAGGCAACCCAAATGCTTCAGAATGCTCAAACTAAACATTCAAATTTAAAGGGGTTAAGTTAAAAAAAAAAAAAAAAATACATTTATTGATTATCCCCCTATTCTATATGGAAAAGGTGCATACACTCATATGGAAAGGTTATTACACACGGAAGTACATATGTATGGAAAAAATACACAAATCTAGAAATCTTTGGCTAATTCAGCAATAAGCGAATGTTGTATTGTAAATGTTACAGGTTAGATTTAATCATTATATAATAGAATAGAAAGAGCATGTATTAAAATGTAGAGTAACCGGAAAAAAACTTGTGAAAAAGTTTTGCAAAATACCTAATCATTTACTGCTAAAATTAATGCTGTAATTAAATATGTGTTTTACAGAAAAATATTTCTGTTTTCTTGAACTGTTAATTTAAGTCCTTTTCGTTCATTTTGTTGTTAGCTATCTGGTTTCCCCAGTAGATTGTTAGATCCTTGGAAAAGGTGACATTTTCTTAGGTTATTATAAACAGCCTAAAATAATTCACGGAGCACTCTATGTAGAAGAAGGGACTCAAAATATTTTTTGTTTGATATAATTTGACCTTGTCATTATTTGCTATGAATATTCAGCTGCTAGTATAAATAGTGTTTATTTTATCTTTTAATATATTGAACATATAGTCAAAACCTTATCTCACTTTTGCATGTCAGAGAAGGAAATATGTAAATATATTTCTGTGATTTTAGAAAATATTTCCTGGTTTGCAGATATATTTAAAACAGAAGCTGATGATGTCAATCATTTTTTCTAACTAACATTGCTCATTTTGCTTAATTCTCAATTTCTTTCAATAATTAAAAATTGGGTAATAAACGATTTTTTTTCATTTTGGCAAGTAGCAAAAGTAGTACATTTTCTCATAATACAAATTGAGAGAACTAATAGAAGAGTGAAGAATTTAATAGCCATATAAGTTTATCATTTGTGATACCTCTAATAGTAGTGAACTCTTAATTTGTTTTTTGGAAATTTGTGTCTACAAGATATTATTGCATGCAAACTTGTTGAAACTCAGTATAGGACAAATAGTGGTTGGAACATAAGATACAAATTTTGGAGGACTTAATAAGATAGGTCACAAATATCACCTAAAATGTTTCTTCATTTGGGCTACTTTCATTTTATCATCTTTTCCTCATGACTGAGATCAGAGATCATAGCTCCAAGACAACTGCCATGTTAATTGCTCAGTCCTTAGGATGTAGAATGGGTCCTGGCTCATGGTGTGGACACAAACAACATTTGTTAAATGGTTAGAAACAGGTTAGTCTAGTGTCCTGTTCACAGGGTCACGGAGTCATGAAGCAAAGTCAGACTTTCCTGCTTATTGCAACTTTAGAAATTGAAGGAGGACAGTTGCTAGTCTTGCCCAGTTCACATTCTTACTCTTGAGGTCTGGAGGGGCTGTAAAAAGTCAGGTAGGAAAAAGCTGCTAGGGAGACATAACAGCCACAGAGAACTACTGTAAAGTACATGTAGATGTGCCCCTGCCGTTTCCCAGTGTTTGTTCAATAGCAAAAATACACAGAAGAAGCCCAGTTGGAAGTACTACTTGTGGGTAATGCAATTTTCCCCGGGGAAAAGCATAAGTTGCAATCTCCCAGCAGGGGAAAATTAATTCTGAGTCATTTGGATGTTGTTTTCCATAGCATCTCTTTGAATCACTAAACTTCTCTAATAGCACTGAGTCCTCTCCTCTGGTATTTCTGTTTCTAAAAGTTTCTAGAAATGTTGGTGAAGTGGCATAGAATGTAAAATTTCAAGTTATGCAGCAGATACCTAATGATGGAACTAAGCTACATTTCAAGCCCTGAAATATGCTATTTCGTTTCAAGTGGCTTTAATTTTTGTAATGCATAAAAATGTGGGATGATCTTTCAAATATTAACACCAAGGTGCTGAAATAGGAACCCAAATTGGAAAGCTAGAAAGCAGTTAAGCTTTCTCTGGGAACAAAATAAGTAGAAAAGATAAAGATTTCAATTTTATCTTTTAAAAATCTATCACTCTAAAATGAAAGTAGATGTTTTCCAAATCTTTCTACTTTTCTCCTACCTTCAATTTCTCAAACTCTAATTATTACCAAAAAAAAAAAAATCTTTTGTGGTTATATATGGAATGATTAGAAATACATATATTTTTGTGGTTACTGAGTCTTTACTTGTTATAAATATGACAAATTCTTATTATTATATCAAAAAATTATATTTTAAATTACTCTTCACACATTTTAATGATGTTCTGCATTGTTCTTAATGAAGGTCGGGCCTTTGAGATAATGTGCTATTATCGACTGAATTCTAGCTATTTTGTCTGAGATATACATTTGACAAGAATACAGATTCAGAAGAAGCAATTCATTTACATAGAAAATGTTTTGCTATAAGCAAACCAAAGCATGTCTGCATCCAAATATAGAAATGTGTTGGTGGATTGATAGTTTCATTTTGTGGAGAGAGAAAGAGAGAGAGAGACAGAGAGAGAGTGAGTATTCATATTCTCTCAGCTCAGATGACAAAGAAAAAATGTATTTTGGAGTAGAGAGTATTTGTTGTTATCACTTGATCTTTTTCCCATTTATTTTACTTATATTTTTGTGTTTCGTAACTACTTAATAATTTAGTTGATCACTCACTTAGAAAGAACACTACTCTTTCCATTCTATAGGTATTTTTTTATTTAAACCTCAAAAAACCTTAAAGATAATTTTGATGTTTTCCTATGAGAAAGCAGAGGTTTTGAATCTCAATAAGTTTTTAAGTGACAAAGCCAGGCTAAATTAAAATATATAACCATTAATTGAACCAATATACTATCTAGCCTAGAATGAAAAAGTAAAGAAGGTGAGTCAAAATTTTTTTCCCTTTTCAAAATAAAATAATTAGAAATTATATACATAATTTACAGACTTATTTATGCATTATTCACATCTATATCACTTTTGGGAACATATGAGAAAACATTTTAAATAATATACAACTTATGCAGCGCAACTGTGAGCTAAAATAAATTATTTTCATCATTTTAGATTGTATATGTAGAAGAAATGTGGCAGTTGAATAATTTTTCCATAAATCTAATCAATACACAAAGCAAATTAAAATTATTTAGTTAGAATTGATATAAGCAATTGATATAACTTTTTATTTCAACTCTGGAAAGCAGCCTAAATCAGGGTGGAATTTATAAATTGAATGCCCTTTTAGTGGTTATAGATAGGCCAGTTCCTGTATTTTGCTCAATCCTAATAGAGCTTTCTCACAGCTCCTTAAATTTGTTGTTTTTCTTGATTCATTTTGATTCTCAAAACTGAACTTGATTTACTTCAGTGTGTTCTCAGAAAGCATGGAAAGGGCAAGTAATTTTCCTGTAACTTTTACTCATTATAACCAATTGAAACTAATCAGTCAATTGCTACCTAATTCATAACCAACAACACCGATTGGCTTCCTGCTTTTACAAAGAGAAAAAGAAAGAGAGAATTAAAGGGAAGTTCTAGAAAGCTTAGGTAAAATGGTTTAGAGAAAAATCATTGAGAATATTAGGTTCAATTTCTCTACTGATCACACATGCATATGCCTCTGTGGCTCTAGGACACATGATAGTCATCACCATTGCAGTGTACCCAGAAATAATGAATGAAAAGATGGAAGTTAATTTCGTAAAAAAAAAAAATTCTAAATACAATCAGTGGTACATTCTATTCAATTTTGTATAGTCTTACTTACCCTTTATTTAGGATATATTGAAATATTTGTTGATAGGAGGTGAATTGAAAATTAATGAGTCTAAGTGAGTAGAGAGTATGCCTTCGGTATTCCCTGCCATGTGTATTAAACCATGAGGCTTTTGCTTCAGACCCGAAGGGCCGCAAATACTGAGAAGAGTAGAGTGACTTAGAGAGGCAAGGAAGGAGCAATATCTGGCCTTTCTCCTTTGAGGCTTTGGAACAGGAATAAGTTATTTCAGTGTGCTACACACAGTTTAATCAGTTAATCTATGTGCCTTATAAACCCAATATAACAAATTAAAGGGCTGGGCATGGTGGCTTATGCCAGTAATCCCAGCACTTTGGGTGGCCAAGTCAGGATGATCATGAAATCAAGAGATCGAGACTATCCTGACCAACAAGGTGAAACCCCGTCTCTAGTAAAAAAACAAAAATTTGCTGGGCATTGTGCACGCCTGTAGTCCCAGCTTCTCGGGAGACTGAGGAAGGAGAATCACTTGAGCCCAGGAGGCAGAGGTTGCGGTGAGCTATCACGCCACTGCACTCCAGCCTGGCAACAGAGGGAAACTCTGTCTCAAAAGAAAAAAAAGAAATTAAAGAAAACAAATTGAGAATACAGATTAATGAATCTATTTTTAAATTAATTTTGACTGAAATATGAATTAGAAAAATATGGGCAAAGGGAATATTGAAGATTTTGACTATTTTTACCTTTTGATGCTCAGTATTCCCATAGTAAGACTGAACTCACACTGTGCTTACTTATTGCCTTTTCTCGTAGGATTCCTTTTGAGAAATGCTATTTTCTCATAGGATTCAAAGAGCAATAGAAAGGCATATTCTCCAAATGCATTAAAATTATGTTTATTTTTAGAAATTAATTCAGAAAATTATACCTGTATTTCTCTGTTGTCTGATGGAGAAGTATAAGACATTTATCTCCCTTATTTTTATTCATCTATTATTTCACAATTTTTAGAAAGTCTACTATGTAAGGTATTTTGAAATATCCATCCATTCCAAAATAAAGAGGTCTTAAATAAACCTAAGTGCATTTTTGGAAAGAGCATAATATAAATCTACAGCTAAACTAGGTAGAAATCACTCCTTAAAGTTTAACAAAGTTTTTGGTTTTTCCGAATGTATTATTTGAGCAATGAATTACCAAGTGCAAATAGAGGTTGTTATTGATACACACATCTAATTTATTTTTCTCTTGTAATCCAAACTACTATATATATATATATATATATAAAATTCTGATTGCTCTTCTGTTTGCAGCTGTACTGAGACTGATTACTGCAACTCTCACTTCCAGCTTCATAACCATTGGCAGGCCTGCAGGAGAGATCTTTTGAAATGCTGCGACAGAATCTACCTTCTGGTTTTATGTTCCCAAACCCCTTTTCATGGCCCCTTATTTTATCTTGCTGTACTGAATATTTCATTTTAAAAAGAGCAGTAGTGGATGATTGCTTTTAGGCTCATCTAGCCAAGTGTTTTCAGGCTGTTCATTTTTCAGTAAAGCAGGAGAAAATGCACTTTCTGGTAATAAAGAGGAGTGTTTTCCTTTGTTGATATGTCAACATTTTTGCTTATGTCTAAGAATACTGAGTGATCACACTTTCTCACATTCAGTTTTATTAATGACTTCATCGTATAAACACATGTATGTATAAATGGTTTGTATTAAATATGTATATACACCAAAACAAGGATGATAACCTCAAGAGAAAAATAAGATTATACATGCATAAAGGAAGGTACCATCAGGAAATATTCTATATCTGTATTTCCCACCATTCTGCAAAGGAGAGAAACAGAGGTCATATATAGTGATTATAAACATGTGCTAGAATCAGATCCTCTGGTTTTCATTCCCGGCTCTGCCACTTATTTGCCATGTAACCTTGAGCAAGTTATTTCAATTTTCTGTGCTTCAATGCCTTCATTTGTAAAACTGAGAAAAGTACTAACCTCAGAGAGTTATAATGAAGAGTAAATTAAGGACTGAGAGCACTGCAAGTAGTCTTCAAAAATGATTAAATATTAAATAAATGTTAGATGCTATGCCTATAGTATTGATAAGGTGCTACCAAATAAATGCTTTAGAAATAAATGACTTCTGAAGAGTGGATTTATTGCTTGCTGTTCCTAAAAGAATGTACCATACTTGAAGAATATATCTGTTTGTTCCATTTACTCTTGTTTTTCTGGTATCTAGAACAGTGCTTAGACCTGTAATTGGTGTTCAATATTTTTTGGTTGAATGAAAGAATGAATGATGGATGGAACTGAAAGAGAGCATGTATACATGTATACATACACATGCATGTATTTACACATATATGTACACACAGATATATACACAGATACAACATATATATGGGTAATTTATTTTCTATGAAAAATAATGTCATTAATACAGCTAATAACTAATAATTAATTAGTTTCTTTAGTTTAAAAACTTCAGGATAATTTTGCATGAAGAAAAATAATGACCGGCAAGCAGATGTTAATTAATAAATGTAAACACCTAAGAAGACTTTATGATCAGAGGGCTTTAACACTATGGAAAGGACATATAAACAAGTGACACAGACCTGAAATTCTGTTCTTAACTCTGTTACAGAATCTTAGTTAATGTACTTAACAACTCTGAAACTCTGTTTTCTATTAAATAATACGCTGATTTCGCTACATTGCTGAAATAATTATATAATTTGAATTTGTTCTTCTGGTTGATTTCTGATGAACTAGAATTAAAGAACTTATTTTTGTTCCCTACTCACATTGCTTGGCAAGAAATTTATAGTGCCTTCAACTCTAAAAGTGTCATAAGATTTGTAAATTGCCTATTAGCAGGGTTTGTCCACCCATTGGGATCTAGGTTAAGATATACTGAACTTCTATTTGATTGTTCTCTTATTAACTTATATTAATTTATAAATTAATTAATTTCTATTCCATGTTCTTTTCTATGGAAAAACCTAAAGTCTTTCCTAGAAATTCTATAAATTTCTCAAACTGTCATCTTTTTGTCATATTTTTTGATTACTTCTTGCTACTTCTGTGTTTCTGTCTCCACTCATGCATCTTGCAGCTGTTGCTTTATGTTTACTGCTGTGTCAACCCAAATATGGACTCAGCCCTTTCCTTTAATTCCCTCCAAAAGCCTAAACATATGAGTCTTTTGTGAAATTGTTCAACATTTCTGAAGAGATAGAAGCCATAAATTATAACATAAGGACACAGGCTGGTTAATACTGAATGCCTGATTTTCTTGTGTTAAAAAAAATCTTTTTATCCTTCTCTTTTTATGTGGCGCAGTGAATCTCTTTCAGCTTTCCTATTCTCCCCATCCTGAAATGCCCTGTCACTAGTAGTGCCCATCAATGTAATTGCTTTTTTGGAGTCATTTCTCCTGTTACTCCGTTCTCACAAGCAAGCTTCCTTCTAATGCTCCTCATTAAGATGTTGTCCTGAAAATGACAGTTTTTCTTCATAAAATATTTTGCTACTAACAATTATTATGCACCTTCAAAATCTGGTCAAGCACACTCACTTTTCTGGTACAATGGGATGAGAGAAAAAGTGATATACTTAACCTCTTTGTTATGCCTTAAAGTAGATGGATACGACTTCTCTTTCACTTTTACTCTTTCTCCTACCTGCATGTTCATTGACAGATGTGGTGGTCGTCTGTTGTAGACCTCATAAGAAAGGGATGACATATTATAAAATAGAAATATTTTGATCCCTGATGCTTCTGAAAAGCAGAACTACATACCACACAAACTTGGACTTCCTTGTGAAAAAAAAAAGTGCTTCTATTTGATCGTTCTCTTATTAACTTAGTTATATATTTCATGCTGTGAATTTATATCTTGTACTAATTTACTAACAATTTTCTTGTTTTGATACAAAATAGTTGTACATATTTATGAGTATACATGCTATTTTGATACACGCACAATGTATATTGATGAAATCAGGATAAATATGATATTCACTGCTTCAAATATTGATCATTTGTGTTGAAAACATTTCAAATTTTCTCTTCCAGCTATTTTGAAATGCACAATAAACAATTCTTAAGTATAGTCACCCTACTGTTCTATGAAACGCTAGAATTTATTCTTTCTATCTAACTGTATGTTTTACTTGTTAAACAACCTTTATCACTCTTTCCACTCCGCACACCCCCCACCAATGTTTCCAGCCATGGATAACCATTGTTCTACTCACTACCTTCATGAAATCAATTTTTTAAAATTCCTGCATATAAATGAGAACATGCAATATATGTTTTTTCTGTGTCTGGCTCATTTTACATTAAATAATGACCTTCAGTTTCATCCATGTCGATGCAAGTGATAGAATATCACTGCTTTTATGGTTTAATAATATTTCATTATGCATATATAGCACATTTCCTCATTCATCCATTGATGGACACTTAGGTTGATTTCATGTCTTGGCTATTGTGAATAGTGCTGCAGTAAACATGGCATGCAGGTATCTTTCGATAGAATGATTTCCATTATTTTGGATAAATATCCGGTAGTGAGATTGCTGTATCATATTGTATATCTATTTTTAGTTTTTTGAAGAACCCCATACTGTTTTCCATAGTGTCTGTAATAATTTACATCCCACCAGCAGTCTACTAGAGTTCTTCTTTCTTTGCATACTTTTCAGCATATATTAATTTTTGTCTTTTTAATAATAGCCATTTTAACTGGGATGAGACAATGTCTCATTGTGGTTAGAATTTGTATATCCCTGATGATTAGTGATGTTAAGTATTTTTTCATATGCCTGTTGGTCCTTTGTATGTATTCTTCTAAGAAATGTCTATTCATGTCATTTGCCTATTTAAAAATAACATTATTTGGTTTGTGTTGTTCTTTTTGTTTGAGACAAGATCTGTTCTTTTGCCCAGGCTGGAGTGCAGTGGCATAATTGCAGTTTACTGCATCCTTGACCTCCCAGGTTCAAGGGATCCTCCTTTCTCAGCCTCCCAGGTAGCTGAGATTACAGGCACATGCCACAATGCCCAGATAATTTTTGTATTGTTTTGTAGAGATAAGGATTCATCATATTGCCCTGGCTGATCTTGAACTCCTGGGTTCAAGCAATCCACTCGCCTTGGCTTCACAAAGTGCTGGAATTATAGGCATGAGACACTGCACCCAACCTTTTTTTTTTTTTTTTTTTTTTTGCTTTTGCATTGAGTTCCTGCATATTCTGGTTCTTAAAACTTTGTTGGGTGGATAGTTTGCAAATATTTTCTCCTATTCGGTAAGTTGTCTTTGCACTTCATTGATTATTTATTTTGCTGTGCAGAAGCTTCATAGCTTGATGTAATTTTATTTGTCTATTTCTGTTTGTATTGCTCGTACTGTGGAGGTGTTACTTAAAATTCTTTGCCCAGACCAATAAACTGAAAGTATTTTCCAGTGTTTACTTTTAGTAGTTCATAGTTTTGGGGCTTACATTTAAGTGTTCATTTTGATTTGAAATTTGTTTATGGTGACATAGAGGGCTATAGTTTCATTCTTCTGCATATAGTTATCCAGTTTTTCTACCACCATTTATTCAAGAGACTGTCTTTTTCACACTAATTTTTTGGTACCTTTGTTGAAAGTCAGTTGGCTAAAAAAACAAAGATTTATATCTGGGCCGTCTATTCTGTTCCATTGATTTATTTGTCTGTTTATATGCCAGCACTAAACTATTTTGATTACTATGGCTTTGTAGTATGTTTTGAAGTCAGGTGAGGAAATGCTTTTGTATTTGTTCTTTTTGCTCAGGACTGTTTTTGCTATTGGAGTATTATGTGGTTTTATATAAATTTTAGGATTTTTTTTTAATATCTGTGAAGAATGTTGTTGGTATTTTGATAGGGATTGCATTGAATCTGCAGATCATTTTTGATAGTAAGTCATTTTCACAATATTAACTCTTCCAATGTATGAAGATGGGATGCACTTCCATTATTTTTGTGACTTCTAGAAATTCTTTCAACAGTATTTTATAGTTTACTTTGCAGGATGTTTTACCTCATTGGTTGAATTCATTTCTAGGTATTTAAATTCTTTTCTTGTATCTATTGTAAATGGAATCACCTTCTTGATTTCTTTTTCTGCTGGATCATTATTGGTGTATAAAAATGCTACTGACTTTTGTATGATAATTTTGTGTCCTGTAACTTTATTAAATATGCATATTAGTTCTAACAGTTTTGGATGACATTTTGGGTGTTTTTATTTATAAGATCATATTTTCTGCAAACATATTTTGGAAAAGAAAAGGGAAGGGACTAAAGAACATCTATTTGGAAAGGTGGAGGATTATATTTTGAGCTCCACCTTTCCAAATGGATGCGCTTTATTTTTTTCCCTTGACTAATTGTTCTGATTGGGACTTCCAGTACTATGTTAAATGAGAGTGGTGAAAGTGTTGATCGTTGCCTTGGAGGTCTTTTTCAAGTTCTTGGAGGAAAAGCTTTCAGTATCTCACCATTCAGTACAATGTTAGCTGTGAGTTTGTCTTACATGGTCTTCATTGTGTTGAGATATGTTCCTTCTATACATGGTTTGTTGAGAGTTTTTTAATGAAGGGATTTTGAATTTATAAAATACTTTCTTTTGCATTTATTGAGATGATCATTTTTTGTCCTTTATTTAGTTGATGTGTTGTTTAACATTTGTTAATTTATGGATGTTGAATCATTCTTGCATCCCCAAATAAATCCACTTGATCATGGTGAATAATCTTTTTAATGTACTCTTGGATTTTGTTTGCTAATATTTTGTTAGAGATTTTTGCATCTATGTTCATCAAGAATATTGGTGAATAGTTTCCTTTTTTGTTGTGTTCTTTTCTGGTTTAGTGAACACGGTGATGTTGGCCTCATAGAATGAGTTTGAAAGGATTTCCTCCCCTTTAATATTCTGGAAGACTTTGAGAAGAATTGATGTAAGTTCTTTTTTAAATGTTTGATAGAATTCAGCAGTGAAATCATCAGGTCCTGAGCTTTCCTTGCATGATAAACTTTTTATAGTGATTCAATCTTTTTACCTAAAATTTACCTTTTTAGGTTTTCTATTTCTTCTTGGTTCAATCTTAGTAGGTTGTGCGTGTCCAGGATTTTTTTTTTATTTCTGTTAGGTTTTCCAATTACTTGAAATAGATTTGTTCAAAATAATCTCTAATGACATTTTGTATTTCGGCATCATTTGTAATGCCCCCCCCCTTTTTTGTTTCCATATTTTTTTTTGTTTGGATCTCCTCTTCTTTCTTAATTAGTCTGGCTAATGTTTTGTTGATTTTGTTTATCTTTTTTTTTTTTTTAAAAAAAAAAAACACTTTGTTTTGTTGATCCATTGTATTTTTGTCTCAATTTTATTTCTACATTGATCTTCATTATTTCTTTTCTTCTACTAATTTTGAATTTGGTTTGTTTTTGCTTTTCTAGTTTCATGAGAGGCATCACTAGATAGTTTATGTGGAATCTTTCTATTTTTTTTTGTTGGCATTTATTGCTATAAACTGCCCTTTTAATACTGTTTTTGATGTATTTCTTAGATTTTGGTATGTTGTGTACATGTTTTTGTTTGAATATATTTTTATAATTTTCTTATTAATTTCTTCCTTAATCCATTAACAGTTCAAGGGCATGCTGTTTAATTTCCAGGTATTTATGCAGTTTGAAAATTACTTATTAGTAGTGATTTCTAGTTGTATTCCATTGTAATTTTAAAAACCTACTGTATATAATTTCATTTCTTTTAGGTTTTTTGAGACTTACTTTATGGCTTAGCATTTGGTCTATCTTGGAGCATGCTCCATGTGCTGATGAAAAGAATGTGCATTCTGCAGCAGTTTGATGTAATGTTCTGTAAATATTTGTTCGCTTCATTTGATATAAAGTGCAGTTTAAATCCAATGTTTCTTTTGTAAGTTTCTATCTAGATGATCTGATCAGTTCTGAGACTGAGGTGTTAAAGTTCCCCAATATGTCTGCATTGGAGCCTATATACTCCATGAGATCAAAAAATATTTTCTTTTTATATCTGGGTGCTGTAGTGTTGGGTGCATATATATTTATAATTGTTATACCCTCTTATTGAATTGATCCCTTTGTCATTATATAATATCTTTCATTTCCTTTTTTCTTTCATAGTTTTGATTTAGATTTTGTAATATCTGATCTAAGAATAGCTACTCCTTTTAACCTTTGGTTGTCATTTTTCGGGAATATCTTTTTTTTTTTTTCTTTTGAGATGGAGTCTCGCTCTGTCGCCCAGGCTGGAGTGCAGTGGCCAGATCTCAGCTCACTGCAAGCTCCGCCTCCCAGGTTTACGCCATTCTCCTGCCTCAGCCTCCCCAGTAGCTGGGACTACAGACGCCCGCCACCTCGCCCGGCTAGTTTTTTGTATTTTTTAGTAGAGACGGGGTTTCACCGTGTTAGCCACGATGGTCTCGATCTCCTGACCTCGTGATCCGCCCGTCTCGGCCTCCCAAAGTGCTGGGATTACAGGCTTGAGCCATCGCGCCCGGCCGTCTTTTACTTTTTGAGACGGTGTTTCACTCTTATTGCCCAGCCTGGAGTGCAATGGCACGATGTCAGCTCACTGCAACCTCTGCCCCCCGAGGTTCAAGCATTTCTCCTACCTCAGCCTCCTGACTAGCTGGGATTACAGGCACCTGCCACTAGACACAGCTAATTTTTGTATTTTTAGTAGAGATTGGGTTTCACCATGTTGGCCAGGCTGGTCTTGAACTCCTGAGCTCATGATCTACCCACCTCTGCCTCCCAAAGGGCTGAGATTACAGGCGTGAGCTACCGTGCCCAGCCATTAAACCGGTTTCCTAAGACTTTTTCTATTTCACCTCTTTTTGCAACACCCATAATGTGAATATATTTACTTAGTGATATCACATAAATCTTTCACTCTTTCTTCACTCTTTTTATTCCTATTTTTTTTTCCTTTGACGAAGTAATTTTAAAGCATCTATCTTTATGTTTAGAAACATTTTCTTCTGTTTGATGAAATCTGGTGTTGAAATCCTCTACTGTAGTTTTAGTTCATTCAATGGATTCTTTAGCTGCAAAATTTCTGTTTGGTTCTTCTATGTTTACTTTTTGGTTTTTTGTTTACTTTTTCATTCATATCATAAATTGTTTTTTTGATTTTGTTGATCATCTGCCTGTATTTTCTTGTATTCCATTGAGTTTCCTTAAGATTACTGTTTTGAATTGCTTTTTCTGCAATTAATTGATTTCCTTTTTATTAAGGTCTATTAATAAAGAGTTATTATGTTCTTTTGATTGTGTCATATTTGCTTGCTTTTTTGTGTTTCCTGTGTTCTTGCATGGATTTCTGTAAACCTGGTGGAACAATCACCTCTTCCAAACTTTCTAGAGTGGCTTTAACAGAAAAAGACTTTCACCTGAATTTGAGTTTAGTGTGAAGTTGGATCTTTCACTTTCAAAGTGGGTCTTTCTATTGGGAAATGTATGGTGGCTTTTTCCAGGCAGATGCAGTAGTATAGTCTCCATGCAGCTTATTTAGCTATGTTCAATATCAGCAATAATTATAGGCATTTCAGCGACCTAGGCTGTAGACGTTTGTGGTAGCAGAATAGGTTGTTAACGTTTTCAGTGGCAAGGGCTTTTTGGCTCCTTCCATTCTTTTTTTCTTACAATGAGGAAACTTAGATGAGGGATTCCTCTTGATAATAGGGCTGACATGGCCTACAAGCAGCTGCCACAACACTGGGTTCTAGGTATAGGTGCGCAGAACAGTTATGAGGCCAGGATCCCAGACTCAGGATCTCACAAATCTATTGTGACATGTAGGTCTTGGGGTGCAAATTAACGGCAGCTCCAGGATTTGTGACTCTCATGCACCCTATAGCAGCTCAAGTCCAGGGGTTCAGGTTATAACTCTGATTCTAGCCCTGGGGGTAGAGCACAACCCTGGATCCACTTCAGATAACGAGTGCTTTGGAACTTTGAGTCTGTGAGGGAAGATATGGCTGCAATTCAGGAGCCTGAGCCAATATGGCTCAGTGTCACCTCAGATCCTGGATAGTAGGCACTGCATAGTGGTAACTCTATACCGTGGGATGCTGGGGCTCTGCAGTATTCCAGATTCTGTGAGACCAAGTAAAGTGACAGCAAATACCCTAGAGTGGCTGAGCATGGCTATTGTTTGGGTGCTGTGGGACAGGGAGCAGTACAGTAATGACTCCACTCCCCAGGGAGAGGGGTATTTCACCAGCTCAGTCTGTAGGGAGCTCGTCTAGCTTCAGGGAAACAGGGTACTAGAGTTATTTGTCTTGTACTGTGGGGTGCCTCAGTGTAGCTACTGTGCTGTTTTCATAGGACATGAAGTACTATGTCAGCTCAGCCCTGGGATGTGCATCTCTTCAGCTCCACCAAGGCACCAATTTCCTAGTGGGCGATATGCCACCTCAGTTCAGGTCCAGGGTGTGTGACTGTTCTGGGTAGTCCAGGCACCATTTTCCTGGGATACAGAGCTCGTCAAACATTGTTTCCTGGGGAGGCAGTGTGCAGTTTCAGGTAAGGCCTGTAGGAGTAGGGCACAGCCACACCTGAGAAAGAATAGAGCTATTTTGCCAAATAACCCTTTGCCCAGGATGGAGTGTGTATGTATATTCCCAAAACTTCCCTGCTGGAGGGAGGGAGGGGCAGGTGGACTGGTTCCACTACTGCTTAGCCACATAGGGAAAGGTGTAACAACTGTTGGCAGTTCAGCTTGAGAGTGTGGAGTCATTGGGTGGGAGTAGTTCCGTGGTGACTTAGCCTCAAAAATGAAGGAGTGCTGCAGCTACCTGCCCCTAGAGCAAGAAACACTCCGGAAATAGTTCTGGTTTGAAGATGATGTATCACGGTAGCTGCAAGGAACACAGTGGACAGGGAACAGCGCTGGCCCCTTCTCTGGCAGGAGCACAATGGTGTGCACTGTTGGGACCTCTTTTTACCCGGGCTTAGTGCCTATGAGAACTGCAAGGACCCTGAGGATGAGAACCATATGTGTCCAAAATATTGGTAAGGGTTGTTTGGATCCTCTTACTCACCTTTACACTGTAGTGAGAATCCTCCTAGTTCCTGGCTGATCCTGTCTGGGAGATGTGATGGAGTCCCAGTGTTTTCTTCCACTATCTATGTAGTTATTCTCATTTTCTGTGCTACCTAGCAATTTTGTTAATCCTTGGACATACTCTGGAACATTCTTTTAGTTGGTTTTATTAAAATACAGTTGTTTATTCATTGTTTGCCTGTCTTGGTGGAAATTCTTGGGATTTTTCATGGGACATCTTGTTTACATCATTCCACTAAATGAATTAATCATTGTCTTGAGAGCAAGGCATTTGAAACTCAAAAGCAAAGACAATATTCTTAGGTTACTTGCTTTAGCAATTGCTCCTTCGTTGAGGCAATTAGCTAGCAAAATTACCAGCTGCTTGAGTGAATTTTGTCACGGAGGGAAGGATCGAATAGAGATGAGGAAAAAAATCTCAAGAAAACAGTCACATAATATATTTCAAATATAATACTGCCAGGTTGCCAGGACTAGAGCATCAGCATTAAAATCCCAGGACTACTACAAGCTTACAAGCTCAGCTATAAGAAAAAAATCAACACAATCTCTCTGGGAATGCCTTTTTTTTTTTCCCTTACCTACAATAATGCATGCCATTTAAAGTATGCTAAAATATTTGAATTGAGAAAATGAAGATAAAGAGACTATCAATTGACAAAGCATTCTTACAATACCTGAAAAAGAGCTATGAAAAATTTTAATAATTTCAAATGTTGAATTGAAAAAATAAAATAAAAAGCAGTAGGTTGGATACGACTCCTGAGCCAGCTAGAACTAAATTTATGCATTCATTTGTTCACCTCTCATACAGCATTTCAACAATACAGTTTTTGCCACCTAAAATCTTTAAAAAGTAAAAATGTAAGGTGCAGCTATATCTTTGATGCATTCTACAACCTTTTAAAATATTCACTCAGGAATGGTTTACTAAGGATTAATAAATATGAAAATAACATTATGGTCTATGAACAATGGGAACTGTAGTCTTTTGTATACAGCACTATTCTTATTTTGAATGTTACAATGGATCTGTCCAGCACATCAGGATAACCATATAGTAGAGCAGAAGATCACAGATGATTGACAACCAATCATAATGAATTAAACAATAGTTTGTATATACCCATCTGCTTGTCAGTATTAGACCTGGGACGATAAATATGACAATATTAAAGTGGACACTGCGAAGACATGCTACACTTCAGGCATCAAATCTTGTCAAGGTGGACCATGGTAAGTGATTTTGCCATTCAAAAATGAAAATAAGAATTATGGCGTGGAAGAAAGTACTTCTGAGATACTTGCTTTCAATAGGCATTCAACCTTATAGTATGCTTAGAAAACCAAACCAACTGTGGCTCACACCTGTAATCCCAGCATTTTGGGAGTCCGAGGTGGGCGGATCACCTGAGGTCGGGAGTTCGAGACCAGCCTGGTCAACATGGTGAAACCCCATCTCTACTAAAAATACAAAAATTATCATGCCTGTAATCCTAGCTGCTCAGGAGGCTGAGGCAGGAGAATTGCTTGAACCCAGGAAGCGGAAGTTGCTGTGAGCTGAGATCACTCCACTGCATTCCAATCTGTGTGACAGAGTGAGACTCTGTTAAAAAAAAAAAAAAAAGAAAGAAAAGAAAAGTAAAGAAAAGAAAAGAGTGATACAGAACCATTTGTAGTAACAGCTACCCAGCTCTGCAAAAGCTGCAAAATAAATTCACTTATAAAACCTTGTAGGAATTATAGAAATGTGTGGAATGTATACTTGAATGCCATAAGTAGCTACTATACTCGGATTTCTCTTGATTTGCTTCACTGAGAGAAATAGTTGCTGAAGAAACTGGTGATGAAAGAGGAATGCTTTTGAAAGGTACAGATAGTCTGTGTCAAAGATAAGATCTAACCTTCAGCTATCTTCTTAATATATTTTAATATCTTTTGAGGAAAACATGAACCTTACATACATTCAAAACTATAACTTTGCTGGTATACTAAAATAATTAAGTAAATTTAAGGGGAAAACTTGGATTTCCACAAAATAGTTAAATATGACACCCCCTCTGTTGACAAAGAAAGGAAATTCATAAGGAAACACCATACTGAGATAAGCTATGACATAGAAAGGTAAGTGACTGAAGAAAGACGAAAATATAAGGAAACTCAAACATTTAACAAGTAATTAAAATTTATTTCTAAGGCACTATCAAGCAGAATTGACACTTCCAAATAATCAGTGACTTAGAGAACAAACTTTGAAATTTTTCAAAATAAGAGAGAACACTAATCAAATAAAAAGAGAGTGATTATAAAAGGTGAGGTCAAGGAACAGATATTCAATAAATGGCTAGAGTTATAACTAAAGAGCCAATCAAAGTCATACAAATAGAATTTAACAAAATTGCACAATAATAAGCTATAGATAATAAATCAAGATTACAAATGAGAACATTTCTAAACTCTCTACATGTGTATGATGTATAATGAATTACGTATAATTGTAGTTATATGATTATGTAAAGATAACATGTCATTTTATATACACATACACAAACACAGCTCAGTAGTAGGCAAAATTCAAATCAAAAGTAAGGAAAACAAATATACAAAAAATTATCTTATTCTTAAATATAAGTTGACTGAAAACCTTCCTGATAACATAAAAAATTAACACATATTTCATATATTATATATTGTATTCTTACAAGAAAGTAAGCTTGACAAAATAAAATGTTATTAAAAAAGTCATAAAAGGAGAAAATGTATTTACTATTCATTAGGTAGAAGTGGATCATGATGAAGGTGTTCATTCTCCTCCTGTGCATATTGAGTAGGCTGAAGAGAAAAAGAAATAAAAGGGGTGGCAGAGGCAGAAGAAAAGCTAAGTATAAGTGGACCCACACAGTTCAAACCTGTATTGTTCAAGGGTCAACTGTACATGTCAGACATTGCATGAGACATACTTAAATTTAAAAAGAGTTGTTCATCTGAAATTCAATTGTAAGTGGGCACTCTGTATTTATTACTAAATCTCACAAACATGGCCTCTCCCATTTGCAATTCTGTCTGTACTAAGTTTATTGTAGCTTCTATTGGCTTTTATCATGGAGTATGGGAGTACTAAGGTTCTCCAGTGGTTCTCTTGCAATCTAGACATTCTCCTTTTTGCACCCATTGTAGTTGGCAACCCAATTTCCCCTCAAGAAACAGGATAAATGTGCTGCAGGTTAGACAGTAGGAGTCACATCCTCTTCCTTGCCTGTTTGAGTCACTGAGATGAGTGTTTTATTTATTCCCATAGGCAGTCTCAACTTCTGGTTTAATTGAACCATTTTTGTTTTCCCTAATGTAAGCTTTTATTCTTTGGGAACAAATGACATTAGATGAGCAAAACTCAAAATTGTGGGGACTAGAAACAAAAATTCACTACTGGATCACAACAGGTAATAGAAGCTAATCATATTTTTATCCTTAATGTCTATACTCATAAACCTGGCTTTGGGAGAACCAGCACTGCACATTGGTCACCAATATAGAGGACATCCTGAATGTCATTACTGAACCTGGCAATTTATTGCCCAACTGAAATTATAACTATGTTATTAACTATCTTTCTATTAGGCCAGCTGCTAAAGAGTAATTGGCAACATGGTAAATTTCATGAGCATGGGTCATTGGCACACTAAATTAGCCATAAAATAAGTTCCTTGGTTGAAAGCAGTGCTGTAGGAAATAACATGGTGAAGAGTATGGCATTCAATAAAATCATATATTGTGTTTTTGTGCATAAGCATTACAGGCAAAAAAGGCAATTTAATGTCCACAAAAACTGTCTATTCCATTAAGAAAAGTTGCTACTCCTTCCAGTATGGAAGACATCCAAGAAAATGAACCAGGTGGCTGGCTGATTTCCCAAGGGAAAGTTGTCATATTATATGCTCAGTATGGTTTCTGCTGTTGGCTGGTGTGGCACTAAGCAGCAGTTGTAGCTTTATCCACCTTTGTGGGCAATAATACATGTTGCTTAGCTCATGCAGAACCTCCATTCCTTCTGCGGTGGCCACTTTGTTCATGAATTCATTGATTAGGGACAGAGGTGTCTAGAAAAAGACGTTGACTGACATCTACCAAATTGTCACTTTGTCCACTTGATGATTAAGATTCTCATCTGCTGAGGTCACTCTTTAGTGAACATTCATATGGGGGACAAATATTTTCATATTCTGGGCCCATTTGAAGAGGTCTATTTGCATACCTATTCTCTATACTAACTTATCTCCAATTATCTAATTATTGAACTTTGGTCCTTCCAAGTCCCTGGTCATCTTGCCAAA
Source organism: Theropithecus gelada (assembly GCF_003255815.1). Lineage (NCBI taxonomy): Eukaryota > Metazoa > Chordata > Mammalia > Primates > Cercopithecidae > Theropithecus > Theropithecus gelada. The sequence goes on from NC_037672.1 coordinate 127,331,608, forward strand.
CCATTAGCTAGAATCAGTTAGGTCTAAATCTCTGGCTCTGTTCATGTCCAGGAAAAATGAGCTTTCAAGTACACTATTTGAAGTTATTTCCACTGACCAGATTTTTCTTCATCACTCTCCTTCATGTCACTACAGCCACTTCAGAGTTGAACTGTCATTCTACAGTCATTTACTCAGGTAGTGAAATAATACCTAGCAGAACCATTTGTAAATAAAATCTGAATAATTTATTCCACAAACTACTGGTTGTAGGGAATTCCCCAGGAGACCATATATATTTGTGGAAAGAGAAAGCAATGTACTAGAAATAGACATCATGGACATCTGGGCAACCTACTCATTAAACTTATTTGTATTTTCAGGACCTGATTGTTCATGTGCTCATATTCCATTTGAAGTTAGAAGCAGTTGTGCATAACAAATTTATGGCTTTGGCATAAATTCATTCATAGCAACTTGGTGGCTCAGGGGCTCATGGTAAAATATTCAGTTTCTGTTCAACTCCAATAGAAAACCAAAAGCTGTTTCTCAAAGGAGAATAATTGCATATAGAGACTGGTATAGGTATGAACTAAAATGTAAAGGTCTGTGCTTTAATTCACTTCTGAGAACCTGCTATGCACATTTCTGTCCCCTACCAACATTTAGAACACCATGAGATCTTGTGATTGAAAAAATCGTAGCAGAACAGCTTTTATGGCCCTTTGGATTTGTTGAAAATCCCTTATTTGTTTTGGGCTCCACTAAAAACTGTTGGGTTACTTAGTGATTGGGTATGAGTAGCACATTCACATGAGATTTATGTTTCCTCTAAATTCTACAAAAGAGCAACAGTCATTAAATTTTTTTCTCAGTGGTAAGAGGGGCCAGATGGAACAACTTGACCTTTACCTTTGACCTTACCTATGACACATCTCAGATCACTGAATTCCTAGAAATGTCACTGAGGTGGCAGACACTTGAATTTTCATGAGAATTATTTTCTAGTAATTGGCTCATATATGCCTACCAGAGTACATAAATAGTTGTTGCTTCATTCTTCTCAGTACCAGCTCCATGAAATTATCAGTGGACCAGGGTATATTCTATGGAAGGGAAAGGTGATCAATTCTTTGTAGAGTAGGTTTGGCATGTAGGTGGCAAATTTAGATAGCCTTTAAGTAAGACTGCAAAGGTTGGCTATACCAGCTGAATGCAAACTATTTCATATCGTCTTAATGAACAGATACAGAAAATAATGCTTTGGTCACATCAAGAACTGTATGTCAGATATGTTTGTGTACACACATACACATGCACACACATCCAGAACACACATCCAGAACAACAACTGCAATCACATTTTCAAGTATATGTAAATACACTGCCTTTCTCCTAATACTTGTGTCTTCTACACAGGCCAAATAACCAAATTAAATGGCTACATGGTGATAATCAACACTCCTGCATTTGTCAAGCCCTGGGTGGTGGCATGGATCTCTGATATATCTCCAGATAGGTGACATTGCTTTGGTATATTATTTTAATAGATAGCAGCTTCTACTTGGTCTTTCCTTCCACAATAGACCTTACTCCATTGATCATGCAACAAATATAGGAATTTTGTCATTTAACTAAATATGTTTATTTTAACTGTGTATTCTAGAATTGGGGAAATAATCACACTAGCCACGGGCAGTGATAACCAGAAAGTACAGACAATATGTACATTTTCCTTCCTTCAGTTTCTTCATTCTCTAAGCTATTTGTGTTTAAATTATCAAAATAAATAATTTTGCATCCAATTACATTGACAATTATACAGTGCCCCCCCCTTATCTGTGGGAAATATGTTCCAAGACCCCCAAGTGGATACCTGAAACCGCTATAGTACCAAACCTTTATACATGATCAGTCGATCTGTTAATTGAGATGACTACTAAGTGACTAACAGGCAGGTAGTGTATACAGCGTGGATACGCTAGACGAAGAGATGATTTATAGCCTGGGTGAGATAACAGGGGATACCAATTTAAAGCTTACAGATTTTTTATTTCTGAAAATTTTCATATAATATTTTGGTCCCAAGTTGACTGTGGGTAACTGAAGTAATAGAAACTAACTGATGGATGAAGAGAAACTACTATAATGCCATCAATGAGTGTGTGAAATATGCAAACCAAAACATATCAAATTTAACATAATTTATATATAAAGCTACTGACTTAAAATTTTAATCTACATATTGATACAACTCTAAAAATAACATGCCAGGACATATACACAACCAGGCTTAAATGTCTTGCTATCATATGCCTTCAATTTATAGTGATACTAATTTTAACCAATATTTGAGGATCATTCATTGTTAGACTTTAAATAATTTTGAATTAAAAGTTGAAGCAGTCCATGAATATAGACTTTTTGTCCTAAGACACTCTTGTTAGTTAATTTAAAGTCCCTTCCTTCATCATTGCTAAGTGCTGTAGTCTGACATCCATTCTCCAAATGAAATGTGACTTTGATGGATAAACTCAATTAAAGCTCAGGCATTAGATAAGTTCAACAGAGAATTGGGCTGATCTTTACCAATCTACCTTTAAAAATACAATAAGTATTTCAAAATGAAGCAGTCATAAATTATACTGAAAATATATGGTAGTAAAATTAGGTTGAAATTGAAATCGATCACTCTATGTAAATTTCTATTACTTAGAAAGCAACATTTGTTTCCCTCCCCATCGGGTATTGTATCTTACATATACTTGTAATATGTAAAATCAGAGAAACGCCTGTTGTCTTTTACCTTTTTAGAAATTTCTCTCTCTTTTGTAGTGTCTAAGTTTGTTAAAATATCTAGTTTTAAGACTAACAGTAAGAGTTTGTCCATAACCTGAGAACCCTCGGAAGAAATTATGTTAAGTTATTTTTAACACTTTTAAAAACGACTTAATGTGTGCCTTGCCTGTGAAGACATTTAGTCTTATCATTGATGTTTGACTCATTCATTTATTTATTTAATCATTAAACTAAAATTTGTATCTTACCTATGATAAATACAAGAAAATGATTTGGGTTATATAGATAAGCATGTAGGAAGAGACATGTAAAGGAATAATTTGGTTTCTTATGATAAATCATTTCCTAGACATATATACAGAATATGAAAATAACAGAGAGACAAAGGCATCTACTACCATCAGAAGAATCAAAGAAATCATCAAATTACAGCATTTATAGAAGAGCTTTTCAGTATTAACATTCAATTCCATCATTTTGCAGTAGAAATAACAAAGAGAATTTGGTTTGTTTTCCCTGCATGAATATAGCGAAGGAGACAATTCTTCTTAACAATTAAGATTTTGCATTTAAGAAGGTGATAAACTTGAATTCATATCCTTGAACTAAAATCCATGTGAGCCTGGGATCCAGTTTCCTCAAATTCCAAATGGAAATCATAATAATTAATTATCTCATGGTGCTTTATTTGGTATTACATGAAATAAAACAATTAACAGTGCCCATTACACTAGCTTACACGGTTGTTGTCAGTATTAAATGACTTAATAGTTGTAAGGTACTGATAATATTATCTGGTCTTAAAAGGCTCCCTATATATGAAAGCTTTTCCTACTATTTTTCATATAATTAGTGTTGAAATAATTTATATTATTATACATATTTCTATTAATTGTCATTTATGCAGGAAAAATCGTTGCCTTGGAGATGAATATTAGGACAGAAAAAATTGTAAAGTTCTTTTTGATGTAAAATATCTGGATTTTTCAAGCTGGAGAAATGGCTGAGTCTAGGGTTGGGGTGAGAAATATACAAGATAAGCCTGCAGCATTTTGTAGTGCCAGAAAGTGAGACAGTGCTCAAAAGCGAAAACCAACACCAAAACAAACCAAAACGGAAACTAAAAAACCCACGACTATATGTCAAAGGGAAACAAGAACCAACCCAAAGTATTTTCAATGGTCAAAGCTGGGAAAACGTGAACAAAAAAATAAATGACACAGTATTACATTATAACACAAAGTATTAGAAACAAGTAATGGAATAAATAATGGGAACAGATTAATAAATCTCCTGGGCCAAAGGACATTTGTGTAGCTATTCTGATGCCAAGAAAGGTGAGCATAATTCCCCATTCCTTAAATGAAGACTATGCATAGTGACATTTTACCAAAGATTAGATCTAGAAAGAAAGAAAATAGGGTAATTTTACAGTGGAGCCAACTAATAACCACTACCTCAATAGGTGCAAGACTAACATCAATAGTTATTAGGTTCTGGTAATAGTTTGTACCTTTGATATATTGTGATGAGAATGGCATATTACCTTTGTGATTTTCTTCCCCCAAAGATATAATCTTAGTCTAATCATGAGAATAATATCGGACAAATCCCATCGGCAGAACATTCTGCAAAATACTGAACAAGGGCTTCTTAAAATTTAAAAGACCACCAAAAAGGGAAAAACTAAAATTGTCACAGCCAAGAGGAGCTTTGGGCAAAGAAATATGATGATTAAATGCAGTGTAGTTTCCTGAGTAGGATCCTGAAACAGAAAAAAATACACTTGGTAAAAACTAAGGAGATCTGAATAAATTATAGAGTTTAGTTATATTATCTATTAAAGATATTATATAATATTAAATATATTATGCATTAAATGTATTAATATTTGTGTATTAGTTATAACAAAAGTGACAAATTTTAACAAGAGAAAGTTTATGTGAAATATATGGGAACTCTGTACTATGTTTGCAACTTTTTGTATATCTAAAACTATTCTAAGATTTCAAAGTTTATTACAAATCTAAGTGTTTGACATTTGAGGTCTAATCCTAGAGATAACTCAAAGTGTAAACAATAAGTTTGAAAGATCCTTGTTCTGTCATGTATAGGTTACCTACTTTTAAATTAGGTTCATTTTTCCAAACTAGGTGAGAAGAAAAGTTGTGGAGAGAGGAGATACTAGCAAAATTTCTGGGTGGATTACTTTGCTAAACCAGAGCCTTTGGCAACCCGCATCTTTGCCTAACCCATACAAGTAATTTTGTGATCAAATAGTACTGGGAAAAAATACAATGTTGCTGATAAATTTTAAGTTGAATATATGACAACAGCTTCAACTGATTTTTTTTAATGTTACATAAATGGTATTCTTCCAGCCATTAGCTTTTCCTCTCTCTGTGATTTTTCCTCACTTTTTCCTTTCCCCTCAAATCTGCAACATATCTTCCCTTCTCCTTATTCTGAGTTAATGAACTTGCTCCTTATTTTACTAAAAATTCAAAGTAATTAGAAAAAAATCTTCCGCAAGTTTCACAATCTACCCATCTAACTATGTAAGTTTTCATATAATTTGTCTTTTTTCTCTTGCTATTATGAAACAGCCCTCCTTCAATTTTTGTCCCTTTTTTCTAACCTCCATGGAGACACGGCTCAAGTCAATTCATGTCTCCTGTTTCTTTCCTTTTTCTGCACCACTGTTTTTGTGTGTGTGTGTGTGTGTGTGGTTGCTAGTGTAACTTCATAAATATACCAACATGTTCTTGGGGGAAAAACGAACTCTCTTGATCCCACTTTTCTGTCTAGATATTGCACTATGTTTTTCCTTTGCCTTTATTGAAAGAATTGCTATACCCCCTGTCTTCATTACCTATCTTCCTGTTCTCACTTGAACCTGCATCAAGTGAGCTATCATGTTTACAATTCTAGAAAAGCCACTTTTAGCAATGGAAATATCTTACTGTTTATCTTAATTAATTGAACAGCAGCACTTAACAGTTGATTATTCCCCTTTTCCTTCAAATATTGTATTCATTTGGCTCTTAGAATATCACAATCTGTTGTGTTTTCACTTAATTCTATGGCCGCTCCTTCTCAGTTTATTGCCTTCGTTCCCCCTCATATCCCAGACCTCTTAACTTTCTATAGTCTCAGAGTCTAGCCAGTGTGTCTCTATAATTTCATTTGACAAGAAATCCCCTCATACTGTCTTCAATTTTCACGGAAAACCCTTAAGTTATTTATAACCAATAACTTCCAAACATATATCTCTCTAGACCTCATCTCTGGTGTCTGGTCTCATACACACAGCGGGCTGACTCAACCACCTTAATGGGAGGATTAATAGGGATCTTAACATGTCCTAAACAAAGCTCTGTCTTTTCTACAAAGCATACAAACAAACAAACAAAAAATTTGCTTCCTTAAGTTTTTACCAAGTTTTGTTATTGGTCACTCTATTTTTATAGGTATTTAGGCCTTGGTTCTGAGAATTTCATTTGACGCTTTCTTTTATATGCCACATCAAATTCTTTCTGCATGATTAAAAAAAAAGTACCTGGACTTTGAACACTTTTTACCACCCTACCTCTACTACCCTGGTACAAGCCACAATTGTTTTTCATTAAAATTTTTGCAGTATCTTCCTATTTTTTTCTCTGTTTTGTCATTACCCATCTTTGATCTATACTAATGCATCATCATCCTTGATGATATACTAATATAATCTTAATTATAATTCCACCAAAAATAATCAAATGGCTTCAATTTTAGTTCCATTGCATGCAGTAATTTCCCCCTAGATATTAGTATGGTCTTGTTCACACACTTCTTCAGGGATTTCCTTTTCCTTGGATGTTGACTTTTCATGGCATTTTCCTGTACATCCTCTTTAAAATGACAGCTTCTTCATATACATATCCTATCTCTATGCCAGTGTTTTTCCCCTCAATACTCGTCAATATTTATTACTCTATGTAACTCATTTATTTATATAATTTCATTTATTTTTTCTGTGTTCCTCCCATAAAAGCTAGAATGTAAGATTTAGGAAGTTAGGGATTTAATTTGTTTTGGTTCCTTTGATATACTTATCCTATAAATAGCACCTGTTTATATTAGTCACATGAAAAATAGTTACTGAATGTTAAATGACAAGTATCTTTTTTTCTTCCTTTCACTTGCGGAAGATCCATCTTAGATTAGGCTGATTTTCTTACTCATTTCACTATTTACATAAAGTTAACTCTTGGCATTAATTCTCAATGTTCAGACTCCTTTTCTTGGCAGATCTGAAATTAGTCTGCTTACAATACAGATTTTCAGAAATTTTGGTTGGCCTGAACTCCTAGGAATTTAACAGAGATGAAAATTCGTATAGGCTTAACCAAACTACAATTTAAATATCTTTTTAAAAGCTTTTATTTGTTGAATAGTCTAGGCAGAGGTATTACAAGTTGTAAACTGATTAAATACTTCTGGATATCTGAAGGCAAATGTTTTTTCATGGAAAATGTAATAGAGGTGCTAAAGTCTTTATACAAGGAAGGGTTATCAGAATATGCTTAAAATCACCTAAAATTTCTCAACTGAATAAATTATTTTACTTTTGTTCTAGAGCAAAACCAACTCTTGACCACAAACTAGTGAGGCTTTTGAGTTTGAAGTCAGAGTTCACATCTTTTGTAATAATTTTTCACATAGACTACTTATTATATGATAAAATAAAAATACTACTTATTGAATGATTATGAAATGGCTACAAATGTTAACTCTTCAGATTTACTATATCAGCATTAGTGAGTCATATATATTTGTATAATAATTATTTACCTATCAAATAATACTATGTTTCTATTCATTTAATTGAAAAGTAAGTAATTTTAAAAGGAGGAACAATTGAAAGGTAAAATGGGTGGAATAGCAGTTACATAGAGCTGTCAGAGAACAGTCTGCTATTGCAAGCACAAGAAACCACAGTTGATTACACAGTAATTCCTCCTTTCAAAGAGAACTATTACTAATCTTAGCTATTATGCTATAGGAATATTAAAGACTGTTTGCTTTGTCGAATCATCTCATTTTTGAGATGACAGAGCTATTAAAAAAATGTGCTGCCTGGATATCAGTTTATATTATTAGGTACTGTCATGTATTTTGGTTTCACATGCTTATGCTTTTCTAAATTCATATTTAATCTTTTTCCTTGTTCAGTTATCCATGTTTTTGTAAAAATAATTGGGAAAACACATTTTAAAGAATGCCTTTTCTTTTTATTTTGACAGATTCTTCATGATATTCACATTAGAAAATATATCTCTGACAGGTGTATTTGGAAAATGTTACACATGATAACAATGAAGAAAGAAATACAAGAGACTAGATATTTAGCGATCACGTAATCAAATGTAAACTGCTGTTTTGTTTCTTTCTAAAGCTTTCTTTAGGTTCCAATTTCAAATTAAGTTTTAAAAAGTGTTGAACTAATGACACTGTTTTTTGCATTTTGGATCTCTTAAATATATAATTTCCATTATAAGTGCCCGGTATTTCTTAAAATATATGGCACAGTGTAAGCACTTTGAGTACAGGGATTTTAATTTCTTTTGTCATTCTATATCTAAAATTTAGACAGATACCTCACAAGTATTTGAAATTAATGTACAGTTATTGAATGCATGAATAAAGGAAGATTAATTTATAGACCCAGTTAACAGTCCCGACAACAATATATTGAATTATATTAGAATAATAAATTTTATGCAATAGCTTTATTTAACTACCGTCATCTGTTTAAGGACACATGTATTTAATGCATAAATATTCCGTTTTGTAAGGCATTTATATACATAGAAATGGAAACTTTTATACATTGGTCAAGTGCCAATATCAATATCAACAAGTGTTTATCAGGCATCTACAATGTGTTCCTTACTGAGTCAGCTCTTTGTGATGTCTGCCAGACAATCCCAGGGGGGAAGAAATAAAAATTCAATGTCTTGATAAGTAGCTATATGCTACCTAAACAAAAATGTTTCTCTACTCTTTGTAAACTTGTTTTTTCTTCATTCAACATTTATTGTCTACCATGTGTAATGATACTGATTTTTTAGTAATATTTTATTTTATTCTAATTTATAGCCTTTTACCACAGAAACATACCAAGCATAATAAACACATGAAAACCTGGAATTTCTATCTAAATCAATTTTTCCATTTATTCACTTATGTATTGGATTTTATTTATTGGACTAATAATTAGTAAGCTACTAATTATACAAATTATAGTAAGCTACTCATTATATGACTACTACTACATATCAGGCATTGTTTCGGGCACCAGAGATACATCAATGAAGAAAAGAGATAGAGATCCTGCTGTGGATATATATATTTTATTCTAACTAAGGATATAGATATTAAACAATAACCACAACCAATAGAAAAATTGTAAAAAATCACAGGAGAAGATAAATGCTTTAGAGAAAAGAAAAACTCAGATCTTCTGCCTTTTTTAAAAGCAGGTTGAATACTGCTGAAGGAGCCCTTCCACAGCTAGAGAACAGCGAGCACATTTGGACAACATATTTGTTTAAAAATAGGCAGAAAGACATAGGAGAATTAAAAAGAGCAATGAAAAATTATAAGGCTAAAATTCAAGGAAGAAAGTCTAGAAAAGGAACTCACTACTTAGGTCATTCTTTTTCCTAAAAGAATCTAAAGGGTAGACCAGAAGTTGAAAACTTAAGCCAACTTTTTGGCAGCAAAGTGATGGAAATAGGAATCCAGGGCCTTTCAAAGAGAAGCTGTCTTAAGGCTGCAAAGCGTTATCTCTAAGAGTAACAACAAGAGGCGAAGTCTAACTTCAGATACCTATATTTATTAAAGGTGATGCTGGTTTGCTAATGTGTCTGTATCACTGGAAATTACAAGAAATTTTCTCTCTGAAAATACATAAACCCATCAAAAATCTCAAATTTCTTCTAGAATATTTAATATATATATTTTTACCTTGGTGAAAAATGATCAGGCATACCAGGTTACAAGTCAACATGATAGAAAAATTAAGAAAAAATAAAAACTGATTCAAAGACAATATAGAACATAGACTTTAAAATGACTACTAATTTTTTAAATTAAATATTCAGCAGAGTCTTAACATTCTGAAATTCTTCAACTGTAGTACCCTACAACTAATATTAATAACTGAAGGAATAGGTTTAATAGCATAATATTACAGCTAATGAGAGAATTAGTGAATTGAAGGATAAATCAGAAAAAAGTTCAAAATAAAGCATAAAAATTTAATAAAAAACATGAAGGAAATACAAAGGATAGACTGAAAAGTTCTAACTGAAGTTTGATTCCCAGAAAAAGTGCATAAAAGAACAATACAGAAATAAGACCAAGGTCATAATCACTGAGAATTTTTCAGAAATTATAAAATAAATCTAATATCAGATTTATTCTTCACCAAGCAGGAACAATATAAAGAAATGAACAACTAGACACAACATATCAAAACTGCTGAAATATAAAGAAAAATAGAATATCCTAAGGAAATTAGAAAAAAAGAGAAATGTTACTATTGACCAACAATTTAGATAGCTGACTTCTCAAAATAAAAGACAAAAGTTGTAAGCCAAAAAAATGAGATAGTATCTTCAGTAAACGGAACATTGGCTAAACAATATTTCTATAATTAATGAAAGATTCTGTAAGAATAAAGGCAAAATAAAGGTAATCAAAAAACAGGAAATTACTTATTAGTAGACACACTAAGGAGGGGCATAGATTTTCTTAAAGATAGAGGAAAAAGCCAGATGACAGCTCAGACATAAAGGAAAAAATCAATACTAACCATATAAATCTGAATGAATATTAATAAAAACTAATGAATAATTGTATTATACATATATATTATTAAAGTAGAAGGAAATAGCCTATGATTACAATTATATAGGGCATGCTGAAGTTAAATCATTCTGATTACTTAACCTATCCGGGAGGTGATAAAACAGAAATTTATCATAGACTTTGTTAAGTCAGGAATACATATTGCCATACTTAGGGTAACCAATTAAATGTATGTAGTTTTTACAGAGAAATAAATAGAAAATGAAGTTTTTAAAAACCACATATTTAAAAAATTATAAAAAGAGAGATAAAGGAATATAGACACAACAAGAAAAGAAGAAAGCAATAGGAAGATTATGGACTTAAAACCAAATATATCAGGAATTATGTTGAATAAATTTGGATTATATGCTCAAAATAAAACATAGATGTGGATTGACTGAATGAAATGTAGATAAGAACTTTTTCCTTATAAAAACACATTTAAATATGAATATATAAAAGTTGACAAGTAAGTAAAAGGATGAAAAAATATCGGGCAAAAAATATGCACCAAATAAAGGAACATACAGCTATAATAATGTCATATAAAATAGATTTTGATACCAAAAATTTACTAGACAGAAAGAGGAGCACCTAAAAATAAGTTTAATTTATCACTAAGGTAATCAATCTAAGTTTGAATGTCTCAGTGTACCTTCAACAATATTTCGCTTTTAAGTATATTTGCCATAGACATTTTCTGAGATAGCCTTTTTCTGCTCTTACTTTACCAAGTTTTATTTTGTTTTGTTTTTTTTTTTTTTTTTTGAGGCGGAGTCTCACTCTGTAGCCCAGGCTGGAGGGCAGTGGCCGGATCTCAGCTCACTGCAAGCTCCGCCTCCTGGGTTCACACCATTCTCCTGCCTCAGCCTCCCGAGTAGCTGGGACTACAGGCGCCCGCCACCTCGCCCGGCTATTTTTTGTATTTCTTAGTAGAGACGGGGTTTCACCGTATTAGCCAGGATGGTCTCGCTCTGCTGACCTCGTGATCCGCCCATCTCGGCCTCCCAAAGTGCTGGGATTACAGGCTTGAGCCACCGCGCCCGGCCCCAAGTTTTGTTTTGTTTTGTTTTGTTTTGTTTTGTTTTGTTTTGTTTTGTTTTATTTTATTTTATTTTATTTTTTTATTATTTTATTTATTTTATTTTATTTTTCAGAATAGATGCTGAGGTGTTAAGCTATTTCAATTTTCAGAAGATTGACATTTTATTTTTTTTTATTTTTTTATTTTTCAATTTTATCTTATTTTATTTTAAACTTTTAAGTTCAGGGGTACAAGTGCAGATTTGCTACATAGGTAGCTTGTGTCATGGGGGTTTATTGTACAAGTTATTTCATCACCCAGGTATTAAGCCTAGTACTCATTAGTTAGTTTTCCTGATCCTCTCCCTCCTCCCAAAGGATTGACATTTTATAATTCTCTGACCATAATTAAGATAAAAACCAATAATAGAAAAGTGACAAAAAATAAGAAAAAATACTCTAAACAGGATAAATAACATGACTCAAGGTAAAAATTATAATAGACATTAACAAATATATTGAGTTACTCAATAATTAAAATACTCTATGCCTAGATTTACGGGAAATAGTTAAAGCTATGCTCAGAAATTTGTAACTTATACTACACAGGAAAAAAATGGAAAAATAAGTTAAGCATCAATCTGATAAAGTTACAAACAAAAGTACATTAAAGAAATTAGAAGAAAAAGACGGTAAAATAAGAACATACATATGAAATTTCAAAACAAATATTTAATGAAGATTAACAAAATATGATTTGTAAGATTAATAAAATATATAAACACCTGACAAGATTGATAAAACATAAAAAGTTACAGAACAAATAATTAGCATTATAATTCAAAAAGGAAGCACCCTGGCAGGTAATAGACATTAAAGGTTACAGGAAGATTTTATAAACTGTTTTATGCTGATAAATGTAAGTTAGATAAAATGGTTAAATTAGTATTAAAATGTCATGAATATATAATCCAAATAGTCCTACATTTGCTAAACTAATTAAAATTTGACTCAATTCTTAATTAAAAACCAAAAAAAAATTTATAAAATAACCCGTAAGTCCATTTGGCATAATCAATAATTTCTACCAAATATTTAAGAAATAAATAATGACAAAAATATACAAATTCTTACTGACACTAAAAAATAAGAGCAATATTATCCTTCCCAAAATATTTATGAGGCCAGCATAATTCTGATATCAAAAATAACTCGGACATTAAAACAATAAAAAATTAAAAGTATTACGAAAACATGCGTGCATATGCTAATTTCATTAAGTGCTATCAATCAATGTGGTTAATTAGTTGACCATATTAACAGAATATAGGATATAAATATATAATCATTTGAATAGATCTCATCATCTCAATCTCCATTTATAATTACAACAAAAATAAACTGTAAAGTAAGAGTAGAAGGTTATTTCATATAATATGTACAGCAAATACCATAGAATGGTAGTAATGAAGATGGCTAGAAAGGGTAAAATTAGGGATCTCTTTTGTTTTTGAATTTTTTTTTTAAAGTATAACATACAGAAACATATAAAGGTCATATATGTACCATTTAATAATTTTTTAAAAAGTAAACATATCTATGGAACTAGAACCCAGATTGAGAACTAGAGCTCTGCCATTCACCTTCCAATTGCTTGCCCTTGGAAAGTGAATCAGTATGTGAGTTTTAATGATATACATTATATTTGTCTATTTTTAAACTTTATATAAATGATATGATACAGTGTGTTTCTAATTTATGATACTCAACATTATGTTTGAAAACATTACATATGCTACTGCCTACAGTTGAAGTCTGTTAATTTTTTTTAATGGCTTTATGTTATCCTTTTGTGTGTGAATAGAGTAGTACACTTAATTTAACAGTCCTACTGCTGGTGGGCGTTGGAGTTGCTTTCAATTTGGGGTTATTGTGAAGAATTCTGCTATGATTACAGATGTAAATGCTTTTGGGTGAATATATGTACATATTTTTTATTGTGTATATTCTGAGAGTGAATTTCTGGATCATAATGTATGCATGTTTCAATTTCAGTAAATGTTGTCAAATGCTTTCTAACGTATTTGTACAAATTCATTTTATTAGTAGTACAAGAACATTCTAATTTCTCCATTTCCTCAGCTACAGTTAGTACTGCCTTTTTATATCTTAGTCATTCATCTGTGTGGGCATTAATAAAATATTGTGTTTAAATTAGTCCATCTCCAAAGGCTATTAAAGTTTTACTTTTTTTTTTTTCAATTTTATAGAACATTTGTACGTCCTTTTCAGAAAATTTGTCAGAGGTGATTGAACCAGAGTGACTCCATCTTGAATAGGGCTGGGTAAAATAAGACTTGAGACCTACTGGGCTGCATTTCTAGGAGGATAAGGCATTTAGTCACAGGATGAGATAGGAGGTCAGCACAAGATACAGGTCACAAAGACTTTGCTGATAAGACAGTTTGCAGTAAAGAAGCTAGCCAAAACCCACCAAAACCAAGATGGTGGCAACAGTGACTTCTGGTCATCCTCACTACTCATTATACAATAATTATAATGCATTAATATGTTTAAAGACACTCTCACCAACACCATGACAGTTTACAAATGCCATGGCCATGTCAGGAAGTTACCCTACATCTAAAAAGGGGAGGAACCCCCAGTTTGGGAATTGTCCACCCTTTTCCCTAAAAACTCATGAATAGTCCACCTTTGGTTTAGCATATAATCAAGAAATAACTATAACTCTACTCATTGGAGCAACCTATGCCACTGCTCTGACTACGGAGTAGCTATTTTTTATTCCTTTACTTTCCTAATAAATTTGCTTTCAATTTACTCTATGGATATGGGCCCAGTTTTGTTTTGTTTTTTTTTTTTTTTTGAGAAGGAATCTCACTCTGTCGCTCAGGCTGGAGTGCAGTGGTGCAATCTCGACTCCCTACAAGCTCCTCCTCCCAGGTTCATGCCTTTCTCCCGCCTCAGCCTCCAGAGTAGCTGGGACTACAGAACTATAGGCACCTGCCACCATGCCTGGCTAATTTTTATTTATTTATTTATTTATTTATTTATTTATTTATTTATTATTTTTTATTTTATTTTATTTTTTAGAGATGGGTTTTCGCCGTGTTAGCCAGGATAGTCTCGATCTCCTGGGCTTGTTATCCACCCAATTCTTTTATGTGCAAGTTCCAAGAATCCTCTCTTGGGGTCTGGATTAGGACCACTTCCTACAACAAACTGACAATTCAAGTCTTTTGCTGATTTTTCTGTTACATTGGCTGAACTGCTTATAATAATTTGTAGATATTCTTCATATATTTTGAATTTGAGCATTTCCACATTATATGTATAGAAAATATATTCTCTCTTTCTGATTCACCATTTTACTCTATTCATGCTATGTTATAGTGATCATTAATTATTGATTTTAATATTTTCTAATTTATCATTTTTTAGTCTTTTAATGATTAAGCTGTCATTATCACTTCAAGATTATTAATAAATACTGGATAATTTCCTGGATAATTTCTTCTAAAATTGTTGCTTTACTTTTTACATTTATATATGCAATTTACTGAAACTTATTGTTGTGTATGGTGTGAGGTAAAGGTCATTTTTTTTCCTGTATGGATATACAATTTACATAGAATCATTTATTGAAAACACAATTCGTGATTAAACTACATCATCACGTTTTACATAAGGCTCAGGGCCATATGTAGGTCAGTTTCCGGTTTCTGTATTCTGTTCTGCTTCTCTATTTGTCAATTTTTCCCAGTTTTCATTACAGAGCTTTTTATATATTACATGTTGTGAGCTGCAAACAAAGATAATTGGCTTCTTCCTTTCTTATCTGTATGTCTTTTATTTATTTATTTTTTATTTTTTGCCTAATTGCTCTACCTAGGATTCCAGTACTGTGCTGAATAGAAATGGTGAGAGTGGTTATCCTTGTCTTATTCCTAATTTTAAAAGAAAGCTTTAGGCTTTTCATTATTGAGATGATGTTAGCTATGGGCTTATCATTATGGCTTTTACTGTGGTGAAGTACAATTCTTCTATATCCTATCTGTTTAACAGGGTTCTCTCCTCATCAGTTGTTCTGGAAGAGTTTGAGAATGATTCAATCTCCATACACAGTAAGGTTAATGGTTAATTCTTATTTCAATGTTTCATAAAATTCAGCAGTAAAACCATCTCTTCTAGACTTTTCTTTGTTAGTTTTTGATTAATAATTCAATCTCCTTACAGTGTTCATTTGTCAACACTTTCTATGTCTTAATGATTCAGTCTTGGTAAGTTTTTTTTTTTTTTTTAGGAATGTATTCATCTCTTGAAACTTATCTAATTTTTTGATAGATAATTGTTTAGTTTATTAAGATTCTTTATATTTCTGTGGTATCAGTTGTAATATCTCCTCTTTCATTTATAGTTTTATTTACTGAAGTCCTCTGTGTTCTGTGTTAGTCTAGCTAAAGGTTTGTTAATTTTGTTTATCTTTTGAAAAAATCAACTACTGACTTTCTTTGTTTTCTATTGTTTTCCATTCTCTATTTCATTTATTTCTGCTATAATCTTATTATTTCCTTCCTTCTGCTAACTTTGGGCTTAGTTTTACTTCTTTTCTGGTTTCTTGAAATGTAACATTAAGTTGTTTCTTTTTTCTTAATGTAGGCATTTAAAGCTAAAAAATTTCCTCTTAGAACTCTTAAAATTCAGTATGTTGTATTTTCATTTTTATTTTTATTTATCTTGAGTTTTTTTTTTTAATTTCCCTTTTGATTTGTTCTTTTCTCAATGTTTATTCAGGAGTATGCTATTTAATTTCTACATATAAGTAAATTTTTACATTTTCTTCCAATTATTGATTTCTGGTTTTATATTACTTTGGTCAGAAAAGGCACTTGATATAATTTTAATCTTAAATTTACTAAAATTTGCTTTTGGACTATCTTATGATCTATACTAGGAAACGTTCTGTGCATGTTTTTAAGAAGAATACATTATCTACTTCTGTTGAATTTATTGTTCTGTATATGTTTGTTAGGTACATCTGGTCTTGATCAAATCTGCTATTTTCTTACTGATTTTCTGTCTGGATGGTCTATTCATTGTTAAGAGTAAACTATTAATGTCCTCTACTCTTTATATATTTAGATACTCTGATGTGTGCATATATATTGACAATTATATTTTTGATGAATTGCCCCTTATTACAGTAACCTTTGTCTCTTATGAGTTTTTTGCTAAAGGCTTATTTTGTTTTATGTATGTATAGCTACTACTGCTCTATTGCTTTCTGGAGTTACCATTTGCATGGAATGTCTTTCATTCCTTACTTGTAGCATCCTGTGTCCTTTTTAAAGCTAAAGTGAGTCTTTGGTAAGCCGCAAATGGTTGAATCTGTTACCTTTTTTTTTTTTTTTTTTTTTTCATTTAGCCCCTTTAGCTTTTGATTGGAGAGTTTAATTCATTTATATTTAAAATAATTGTTGATAAGAGAGAATATACAATTGCCATTTTGCTAATTATTTTCTGATTATTTTGTAGTTTCCTTGTCTCTTCTTATTTTGCTGTCTTCTTTTGTGATTTAATTACATTTTTAGTGACATGCTTAGACTTCTTTCTCTTACTCTTACTCAAAGGTTACACCTGTAGTAGATACACAAAAGAGTAAGAGAAAGGAGTAAGCCTTACCATAAAGCTTATATAAAATACTTTATATTTGTAACCCATTATTTTAAGCTGATAACAATTTAGCTTTGTTCACATACAAAAATTATATATTTTTACTTCTTGCCTCATAATTTAGGTAATTAATACTATATTCCTTATTTATATCATGGATATAGTAATAAATAATTGTAACTATAATTATTCTTAGTACATTTTTGAACTCTTATACCAGAGTTGAAAGTGATATATGCACCATCATTACAATATTAGAAAATTTTGACATAGCTATATGTTTAATTTTACTGTTAAGTTTTATATATTCATGTATTTTTGCATTGTTAATCAGCATTCTTTCATTTCAGCTTGAAGAACTACCTTTAGAAAGTTTAGTCTAGTGGTAATGAACTTTCTTAGCTTTTGTTTGTTCACAAAAGTTTTTATCTCCTTCATTTGTGAAGGATAGTTGTATCTGATGTAGTATTCTCGATTGGCAGAAGTTTTTGTGTGTGTGTGTGTGTGTGTGTGTGTGTGTGTGTGTGTGTGTTTTACCTTTTCAATCTTTATTAGGTTTTCTGTTAAAAGAAATGACATATAGGCCGGGTGCGGTGGCTCAAGCCTGTAATCCCAGCACTTTGGGAGGCCGAGACGGGCGGATCACGAGGTCAGGAGATCGAGACCATCCTGGCTAACACGGTGAAACCCCTTCTCTACTAAAAAATACAAAAACTAGCCGGGCGAAGTGGCGGGCGCCTGTGGTCCCAGCTACTCGGGAGGCTGAGGCAGGAGAATGGCGTGAACCCGGGAGGCGGAGCTTGCAGTGAGCTGAGATCCGGCCACTGCACTCCAGCCTGGGCGACAGAGCCAGACTCAGTCTCAAAAAAAAAATAAA